>NC_089741.1:51171857-51174357 GCF_040412425.1 Macrobrachium rosenbergii
TTAAAGAACGAATTTTCCCCGGTGTGCTGGGAAAATGATAAAGTAAATTATGAATTCATTTCTGGTTGGTGTAAGCTTGTAATTAGCAACGTAATATCATGAGGGGAATCATTAATTAATACTCTAATAGAGAGAATGAGAGAGACATTTTAATCTATGAGAAGGTTCTAAATTAATTACCCGAGTTTACATTTATAACACAGAATTAACCAAAGAAATGATAATTGATTACGGACGAGGACTTCGTTATTTGCTGTTTATTTATTTCGTTCTTTTTCCATCCCCCGAGTCTTTGTTGTTCTCATTTTCGGGGAAGTCTCGAAAGCGGTTATTATCTACATAGGGTTGGCAATAAATACGAGCGATCCCCGGAGGAATGCGAAGTGCGAATTGAGGTTGGGATTTTTGTGTGTGTGCGCGCGCGTTTGTGTGTGTGTGTGTGTGTGTTTGTATATAGAAGTCGGACACTGACGCATACATAATTTATTGAATCGGAACGTAAGTTGATTAGACAACTGTAAAAGTAATTTTGGTAGTGCTGCAGAAGTTGGGGCATGTTTTCACTGAATAGGTAACGTTAGAGAAAGTAAGAAAGACTAACTGGCATTTTATTTTCGTTTTTTTTTATTTTTTTTTACTGACAAAATATAAGAAATGTAACAAAGGAAGTCGGAAGTAGATTGCTAACAGGAAATGGCGAACAGATAGGATAGCAATGGAAGAAAGAATAAGAAGAAATTTATATGACGGTCATACTGCCATTGAGATTTTGGTGAAAAGGAAGGTGGCCTTGAGTTAATTAGGTAGCGGAAGTATCAGAGACTTCGAAAGGGAAATATAATTCTCCATTTCCTATTACACGTGAAGGAATTGATATTTCGTTTCCTGCTGGAAAGCATTAGGACGAAATTCTGTCACAGGAGAGATGGAAGTGTCTGTGAAACATAATAGTTATATGAGATCACCGCATAAAGGAGAGGACCCAGGAAGCGTGGAGGCATCCATTTTCTCGATGATTATGGACAAAGTCTTAAATGTACGTCATGCAAATATGAATCTTTTATTAATAAACAGTGCAAAGATTTTGTAAATGGTTCTCGTGTAAATTTATTCTCTGTTTTATTGTTTGGGCTGGAGTAAAAGTTAGAGGCGCTCTGTATCAGGTGGTTCTGGTATATTCACCCAAGAAATGACTATACTATTCATGGCAACAGCAGGATTGATTTGCTGTAACCAAGATGTGTCCTCATTCATGGAAGCCGTAGATTAAGAGAACTTTAGCGATCCGTAACATATTCTTTTGAGTACAATATGTATATGTAAATGACTGTCTCACCGTTGAGAGACCACAGATCTGTCTCACGGAGGGGGCACATTTGAAGAACGAAAGCCAACGCCTGTTTCTTGGAAAATCCATTGTACCCTTGTTAACTTTGGGTGAATTAAGTTCCAGATGGTGTTGGATGGTTGATTTAGATTAAGCAGACTCCGTGCCAGGATGGAGCCTTGGCTAATGCCGGCCCATGAAGAATATACGAGGCCTGGAGTGGACCCCGGGACGCCAGCTGAGATTGTGATGATTGAATATTGTGGATTGCAGCTAGGGTGGAGAATGGCATGGGGCTAGTGAGTCTATATCGGAAGACTTTCCAACCCTGCCAGCAATTCATTTACACGATTTATTTAGGAAAACTGGTTAAGTGGGGTGTGGACTTCCAGTTTGCTAAATGGCGCTAGGTCTTTTTTTTAATTTTGCCTAAAATTATTGGTAAACGAAGGAAGCCCTGTAGGCAAGTAGTGCTGTCAGTGCACTTCATTTGGTGCACTGTAAGCGTCACTAAAGTTCGTTGCAGTGTCCCTTCGTCCCCTAGCTGCACCCTCTTAGCCTTTTACTTTGTAATGAAGACGTAAGAGGCTGCGTCTACAGACTTACTCATTTATTCAAGATGATGATGTTTTTTTATTGAGCTGGCTTTATGCCAGCACGGGCTCTTGCTCATAGAGCAGCCCGTAAATATTCAAGACAACAAACAGACAGGTCAAGACAGGTCAACTGTTTGAGATTGGAAAATGGTACATAATTCTATATACAAGTTACGGACAGAGTTCTGATAAATATTGCTGGAAAGCTGATATTGTATTGCTCCCAGGAGGAATGATACATTTGACGTGACATGACTATGGACGATAGTATACATTGAAAAGAGTGTATGCTATCGGCTGTTTCTTATACACGCGTGCCCTGCGTGCGTGTCAGATGTTCTCTGTGAGGAGTGGATGCCCGCAGAGTATGTGTTCGGGCGGCCAGGTAAGATAGACGATCGTGTAGGTCCATGTGGGACCTTACAACTTAACCTGCACTCCCCCTTCCTTTTTCAGTCCTGTTGTCCAGCTTCTCTAACTTATCTCTCTTAGAGCAGCTATGGGCCGTTTCTTTCAGTTTAACCTTTAGATCCTTGTACTTTATCTCATTTATTTTCTGGATCTCTTATCCTCCCTT
>NC_089741.1:51184357-51189357 GCF_040412425.1 Macrobrachium rosenbergii
ATGATTTTGGGTCACTGCCAAGAAAGCTTAAGAACCACTGGTTTAGCAGATCGGCGGTAGAGAATCTCAGCAGTGTACGTGAAAAAAAAACTCTACATAATGGGAACATTTTCGACTTCTCAAAAACGTCCACTCAGAAGGAACTATGAGTAACTTCTGGCCTCTCTCTCTCTCTCTCTCTCTCTCTCTCTCTCTCTCTCTCTCTCTCTCTCTCTCTCTCTCTCAATGGCCCCTAGTAATCAATCCGTGTGGTTAATTTTCTGTAAGATTTTTTCCCCTTTTGTATTCAGAATATCAATGAATGACTGTTTTTCTAGCATTGATTCAAAATGGGTTCCTCACTTTGCACAAGTTTTCTAAGAAAATTCTGTTATGTTGGTTTCCAGCTTATTTTTGCCTATTAGGCCTCCAGAGTTATACGAGTGTCTAAATAGAGAAGGGTAGATTTTCTTCATTCCATTATTCGCATTTCTAACATATAATTAGCTGGGATAGTCTCAATTTGCAGCTTTGCTTTGGGGTTTCTAAAAGGAAATGTTGTATCTACCTTGAGATTTACTGTTGCATTTATTCCTAAGCATTTCGTGCTCTTCACCGTAGATAGTAAAGAACGAAAAAATTGTTGGTTTATCAGTAAGTTGAATGTAAAGTACATATTTTTTCTTCATGCACAGACACACACACAGAAACATACACACACACATACATGCATATGTGTGTGTGTGTGTTGTGTGTGTGTGTATATATATATATATATATATATATATATATATATATAATATATATATATATATATATATATATATATATATATATATATATATCACTCATTTGCCAGAAGAGTGACATAACTCAAAATTGCTATTTTTCAGGAGAAGCAATTTAAAGTTTAAAACTCTCTAAACTCTCTGTAGAGTAATAGTGACATGTCGTGCCCTCTAGCAGTTAGTATTACAAACACTAATAAAGGCGTTTTTACCACACTATGGAACAAGGGCGTGCTATCTGCTGGTATCAATAACTCAAAAAACACACATTTTTTGAGTTATTCATTCTACTTGCAAATGAGCGATATATATATATATATATATATATATATATATATATATATATATATATATATATATATATATATATATATATATATATACATATACAGTATGTAACTTTAAGGAGGTATTTTTTTTTTTTGCTTGAAGCGGCGATGGGTCACTGCTGTGACATTCGCGTGCCATTGCGGACGACGGGAAAGAGACATGCCCACCGAATTTATATGAGAACTGTTAACTGCATATTATGAATTTATAGCGTGGTTTGGGCTTTGATGTTTGTGTAAACAGTTGGGGACAAAAATTAAAAGTTATTTTTCCTGATAACCTACTTGTAAGAAAAAGCAGGTTTCGCAATTTCCTCTTGTGTTATGTACTGAAATATATAAGACTTGGTATTTTGTAAGACAGTATCGTTTATCGGAGTGTTCTTTTAGTGCAAATAGGCATAACTTTAATTATTTGGGTTTAGTTATGTTTTCCCATTAAAAAGATAGGTAGCAATGCTAACTTCGTTTCCAACGTAGAGGAAACATTATTTACTGAATCTTTGTGAATTTCACCGTAATCCTCTAACTTATAGTTCTGTTGTATAGTCCAGTTGTATGCATTACCTAACTCTAATATTTCAAACTGCTGACCTAGAGTTAAACATGACTCGATTGGTGAAAATGTGTATGTGAGTTACAGTACCACTGGAACAGGCCATCCGGAAACACATCGGAAGTTTATCAAAGGCCCTTCTTAAACCCCTCCATCGTCTCTACAGTTGGGAGGTTTTGAGAAGAAATGTTTGCCAGGGAGAAGGGGGATTTGTCTCTCATACCCGTGGCTGATGGTCGCGACCGTAAGAGGCTTAGAGAAGCTCTCCAAAGGGCGAGGTGTCTCCTCTCAAACGACTCGCCACCCTTTGAATTCAAATCTGTCAACGGATGTATCCGCGCCTCTGCCGTCACAGGAAGAGAGCCGGCCTCCTTTGTGCAACTCTCAAGGTTACTTGAAGTCTTAGCTCTCGTTACGCACACTATGGGGTATTACGAAAGGAACCTCTTTTGAGGGAGCTGATAATGGGGACATTATCTTATAATGATTCTCAATATATTTTTGGTAATGGCTGTTGTAGCTGTTTCTGTTTTATCCAGCACTTTTGTGTAGTCTTTTGGTGCGCAGTTCTGTTTTAGATATGCTGCTGTTCCACTGTCATTCTAATTAAGTAGATAATTTTACTATCTTCAATATATAATTAGATTTTAATCATAAATCGTAGGGCAGAGGGCCTATATCACCCTATGTGTTTGGGAACAAATCATCATTTGTAGGACTTGATGAACAATTAGCAGATTTGAGAAATTATGGCCCTGAGAACTGTCAGCGGCAGTTATAACCGTTTATGTTTGACTAAAATGTATAGTTGATTAGACTCATAACGGTATATGCTTGTATTTTCAATTCATGAAGTTGTTCTAGAAATTGTTTTTGACCTTCCACAGCGTGAACTAGAACGACATCTGAAATAGTTGATGATGAAGGGACACATGTTTGTTTACCAAATATAACTGCACGCAGTTGTGCGTCAAGTCATTGAGATTGTGAACCATAGTTGTTTACTTTACTCCTTCTACAACCAACTCCTTTCCTGTAATAGGAAAAGTAAGAAAATTATTATGTTTTATCAAAATTCTCTCTCTCTCTCTCTCTCTCTCTCTCTCTCTCTCTCTCTCTCTCTCTCTCTCTCTAATGATTCACTGAATAAATGAATATTGAGGCATTTTCTTTGGCGTCGATATTTGAAATGAAATTTAAGTGTAGTTTTTCAGCTGACAGATTTCACAAGATTAGGGACATAATTAAAATTCATGTTAATTGGAAGACGCAACATAATTATCTTTACGGTGGAGATGATATCTGAGAATTGGATTTCAGATGGATGCTTGAAGTAGCCTTAAGGCATTCGGTAAATTTTTGCAAGTGCATTGAAAATATCTCGTCAGAGTTAGATAAAAAGAAATGAGTTGGGTTTGAGTTACAAGAAATTGGAATGTAGAATTTGCGGTATGTCAAAAATTTTTTATGCGATTTGTCTCTACTCCCATCAGATATAATAAAAAAAAACTAATCACCTTAAGAAAAATTACTATTTTTTTAAGGGAAAAGATAAGATGTTTGACGTTAAATTTGAAAATCAATGTAGTTTACGACTGGTTTTATTTTAATCTTAATATTTTCATGATAAAAGTCTGGCGACATATTTTCCAGTTTTACTCTTTGTCTTTAGAGCAAAAATAACAATATAGAATTGAGTTTCTAAAATAAATCCTTTGAGTGTGTATCTAAACATACGATTATATGAGGATCACAGCTTATCCGGTTTATATTCCTTCCTCATGTTACCAACAAGTTGTGTGTCTGAAAGAGCACCTTTAGTGGTGTGATTGACATGCCTGTTCATCAAGGTGATCTGCGTGAATGGAGAGTTTGAGAATGATTGTCTTTTCAACCTGGCGTGAAATTTACTGACGACTGAGATAACAACGAAGTTCTATCTTCCTTTTGTTTGCCATACTTGGTGGTTATTTTTTTTATTTTATTCAGTTGCCTAATTTTCGTTAAGCATTTTTGCCAAATCTGATAAATTATATCTACAAGAATAAAGGCATTTGTATTGTGACAGCTCCAAACGTTGTGCTTTTCTTCCAGTTTAGATATTTCTTTGTTAAACTTGCGATTACACGTGCCTGATTGGCGGGGCTCATAACTTCGTGTATAGTAAATTCCCTGCTGATTTCATGTGATAATCCCAGTTTTTTGTAATATATATTTACGTTTAGCTCGACAGTTAGTTGTCTAGATATAGATCCTTCATGTGTAAGAAGAGGTTTATAGTGGATTGGTTTTGTATTATAGCTCATCTCTCTCTCTCTCTCTCTCTCTCTCTCTCTCTCTCTCTCTCTCTCTCTCTCTCTCTCTCTCTCTTCAGAATTTGATCGGATATTTAATGCATATTAGAAATTCGTTGATTGGCTAAAACATAGACAAACAGTATTGGTACTGACAAAGAATGTGCTTTCACACTCCTTGTTCGAACCTAGAACTTCATGTTATCTTTATATCAAGTGTTGACAGTTTTGCTTCATACGTATATTCAATTTCATATTCCTTGTAGAGGAGTATGACGATGGTAGCTCAAGAGTGCATGCAAGGTAGGGGGATTCGATGATATGCTGATGAGCCTTCTGTGTAGGTGAATGAAGTGACTATAATAATACTTTCTAAGTGTTTTGCTCCAAATGTTCGTCCTCTATGGTAACCGTTTGTCTTTCAGTTAATGAGTCTGTCACTTACCAAGTCGTAACCACTCTTTTATGATCCCAGTATATTTCATTCAGCATATTTCAGCCAAACTTATCAGCACTTACGTAGTTCCTATCTGGGGGTATCCGTGTGTCACAAAAACGTATTGTGGGTAAATAGTATTGTTGTCAGTGATAACCCTTTCAAGAGCCGTTATGGCGTCGTCTGCAACGTTTTCGTCAGTTGGAATGCTTTTTTGCGGAAGAATTGGTCGAGGGTTCTTAGGTAATATGAGTTGCTGTAGCAATATCCTTAGATTGCTTGTTTTTCAAGCCATGCCATCTTAAGATATATTTTGCATATAAATATATATATGTATATATGTATGTATGTACGTACACACACACACAATTATATATATATATATATATATATATATATATATATATATATATATATATATATATAGATAGATAGATAGATAGATAGATAGATAGATAGAAGATAGATAGATAGTGTATGTGTGTATGCAGTATGTATATATACCATATTATATACACACACACACACACACACACATATATATATATATATATATATATATATATATATATATATATATGTGTGTGTGTGTGTGTGTGTGTGTGTGCGTGTGTGTGT
>NC_089741.1:51194357-51211857 GCF_040412425.1 Macrobrachium rosenbergii
ATACAGACTTTTTCACGAGCTGTAGTGGCTGTGTTTTCAAATTCTGCTGTTTGTATCTTTTGACGGATATTATTTCACTTTGACATTCAGATTACTGGTGTACTAAATTGATTTCTACGCAGTTGCTGTATGGGTAAACTGCAAACTCTTCAAATACCGTTTTTCTCGACACATTAGCAAGAAAGCTTTCAAAGAAAGAACGAAAGTTGCTTTTAGGTTTAGGGGAGCATTTCATGGTTGTATTTTTATATCAGTACCTTTTTTAAAGATTTTCATTTTTTATATTTTGGTTTATTACGTCTCGAGCGAGTGTCATTAACTCATCTTGCTGTAAAAGAAACGGGGTAAAGATGCGATGCTCGTCATTTTCTTTCTGCAATATGTCCCTCACTTTACCACATTTTCCATGTCATAACTGTTTAAATAGATAATCTTTGTATGTATAACTTTTAGCTATATTTGAATGCAAATTTCAATTGGTATTAGGAAAAAATCATTGGGGCTGCAGTCTGGTAGATAACAGTTGGTTTTTCAGGAGTGGTTGGCTGTAAAATATATTTTACAAGTCATCGAGTTGAAGCATATTAGCTGTAGTTTTCTGTAAAAGAAAACTATTGTGTTGGCGTTGTCTGCCCGTCCGCCCTCAGATCTTAAAAACTACTGAGGCTAGAGGGCTCCAAATTGCTATTTTTATCATCCACCCTCCAATCATGAAACATACCAAATTGCAGCACTCTAGCCTCAGTAGCTTTTATTTTATTTAAGGATATAGTTAGCCATAATCGTGCTTCTGGCAACGATACAGGACAGGCCACCACAAGCCCATGGTTAAAGTTTCATGGGCCGCGGCTCATACAGCATTATACCGAGACCACAAAACAATAGATCTATTTTCGGTGGCATTGATTATACGCTGTAGCAGCTGCACAGAAAACTCGATTGCGCTGAAGAAACTTCGGCGCATTTTTCACTTGTTTAACTCGTGCGATCAGTGTCACAAAACTTACAAATTATTAAACATATTTTTCAGTGATTTTCATACAGTTTACGAGACGCCTTATATTGAATCTTGCAAACTGTAATTTTTACCAGGTTCCCATTTAAATTCGGGTTTCTATCAAATTTGGCTCACGTCCCCCGAAAAATTTACAATTTCCTCGACTGTTGTCATAGGCCAGCAAACTTAATAATATATCCCCTTGAAAGAAACAATTATCTAGTTGCTAAGCGGTCGAAAGGTATTTACAACAGGCAAATACTGATTTTGCATCTTTTTTCATTATTAAATTTAGGCGAAGTATTTCCCTAAAGCATATAACAGAGGAAATCTTTAAATGTCCAATTTTTAGAAGGTTAGTAGGGTAGTAGCCCTGTATGAAGATGGTATTGTGGACCACCATGATACTGATCAGAAAATAAAATATAATAGTGGAAATTTTCTCAGACTCTCTACGTGATACGAAAGGGACTTATCAATAAAGAGTTGATAATTGCTGGAAAAAAACACAGTATTTTATAAAATGCATAAATTTTCTCATGAAATATTTCCTTAGCTACAGGTAAGCTTTGGCCGTCTATGAAAATTAAAATTGCATGCATCGCAAAACATTTAACTCTGAATTCAGTGACTGCACCGCACTTTGGTGACTGAATGCGATACGGAGAATTTGCTATGGGCAACGTCGGTATTTACACTTCGTTAATCAGTGCTTCATATAAACGAAGGCTACAAATGTTTTATGTGTGCGTTAACGAGCAGTTTCGTCAGGCTTCCGAATTTAACTTGCGCACGTGCGCATATCTTCACACACACACACACACGACACCTGCCCTTTCCAACTCGGGGTTCAAGTGAAGTGGCATAATTTGGCTTCTAGTTGATAGATTTCTAGGCAGGCGGTATTGTTCATTGCAATTCCCCCATTCGTCAAAGTGCAAGAGTTCTTTCCCTTGGTTTAATTAGATAAGAGTTAGTATTAAATCATGTTTTTTTTAAACTCTATATTACACTTCCAGTAGATCATAACAGTGTGCAGTCTACATGCAAGCTGTTAGGTTCAAACAATGACACATTTCTTTGTGTCATGTCTGACCAGTACATATACAGTACATTGCAAAAATTAATTCCGGTTCTTGATACAAGGTTTATTTTATTTAGTGTACTTATTGTATAAGGACCGCCTTGTCCAAGTACTTCGTGTAATGCATATAGGTGCACATTTTCCTTGATTATAGCCTGTAGTGTTAATTCCTGTTCCTCCAAGTGTGATTGCGTTCGTCTGATCATAGTCAATATTTGTTTGTCGTGTGTAAGTTGGTGCTCAGGTGTCCGCATCAAGGAATATTAGGAACCGATTAATTTTTTTTGTTTGGTGATGCAGTCAACTTAAGTTTAAGAAGAGCTAATAAAAAGTATAATGAGAGAGAGAGAGAGAGAGGGGGAGAGGTGAGAGAAGGGGGCGGGTGCGAAGACATATGGTGGAAAAGTGAATTTTTCAGTCCTGTACACCATACTAGATTCAGTGCTTTGTATTCAGTCATCTTTGGTAAAGGATATTATTATTATTATTATTATTATTATTATTATTATTATTATTATTATTATTATTATTATTATTATTATTATTCAGAGGACGAACTCTTTTATATAGAATAACCCCACGGGGGCCATCCACTTGAAATTCAAGCTTCCGAAGAATATGGTGTTCATTAGCGAGAAGTAAGAGGAGGTAAAGGCAAGTACAGAAAGAAGAGATCTCACTTATTAAAACAAACAAAACAATAAATTAAATTAATAAATAGATAAAAATTAATTAAAACGCAAGGAGAATAATATTAGGGTATTAATGCATTGCATCTGGAACTGAGAAGTTCCAACTTGTTTTTTTATTTTCTTTGTAACTGTTACTTTAGCATTTAATATTTGCAACGCCTTGCTTGTTTATGAAGTAATGTTAACTCTTGTTCTTAAAGAAATAAGTAATAATAATAATAATAATAATAATAATAATAATAATAATAATAATAATAATAATAATAATAATAATAATAAAGCTAATTGAATAGCATGATAACGCAGGTAAATATTTGTACATATACATAACTGTGGATTTGCTTCTCCAATAATAATAATAATAATAATAATAATAATAATAATAATAATAATAATAATAATAAAGCGAATTGAATAGCATGATAACGCAGGTTTTTTTTTTTTTTTATAACCGAGACACTATACTGATACCTATGACCGTAAACAGAAAGTGATATACTGTATATTAGTAACAGCATAAATGACGAACGGGAAGAAATTTAAGGGTAAACATTCACCAAAAGATAAATCTCTAAATTCACGAATGTACAAAAATTAAAATTCATGAAGGCCCCATTGTTTCCTTTTGTAGTTTCGATGGAAACCTCCGCCTTGAGCCCCCAAAATCCTCGTGGAGCCGTATCGCCGTCCCCGGACAACTTTTCTTAACTGCGTCTCTTGAAGTCACTAATGACTTCGTCACTTAGTGACTTTGGCAAACGATAACAACTTATCTGCTCCGATTCGCTGATCCAACGAAGCCTTTCTGATATTTTTTGAGCCTTTAAATCGGTCAGGTTTATGTCTTTATGTATATATTTTTTGAAAGAATGGTTTGTACCCGTACGACGGCTATGATAATAATAATAATAATAATAATAATAATAATAATAATAATAATAATAATAATAATAATAATAATAATAATAATAATAATAATAATATTATTATTATTATTATTTTATTTTTTATTTATTATTTTATTTTATTAATATTATTCAGAAGATGAACAACAACAACAACAACAACAACAAATAACAACAACAACAATAATAATAATAATAATAATAATAATAATAATAGTAATAATAATAATAGTTTTCTTCTTTATTTTTTACAAAATCGACAAATCCTTTTCCTTTACGTAGAAGACCAAGAAGAACCCCGAACATAGACGTTTTTCATGAAAGGACACAATGGGGCCTTCATGAAGTTTCATTTTTGTGCATTCGTCAGTTTAGACATTTCTACTGTGATGACTATTTACGCTTATATTTCTTCCGTGCGTCATTTATGCTGTTACTGATAAATATCCCTTCCTGCTTACGGTCCTAAGTAACAGTATAGTGTCTCGGTTATAAAAAAACTGCGTTATCATGATATTCAGTTCGCTTTTATTATTATTATTATTATTATTATTATTATTATTATTATTATTATTATTATTATTATTATTATTATTTCAGTAGATGAAACCTATTCGCATGGAACAAGCACACAGGGGCCATTGACTTGAAATTCAAGCTTCCAAAGAATGTTGGTTTCAACCTCCCACTGCAGATCCCACACTGCAGCAGTAACTGATCACGATACAGAGCCAGTGATTTTTCATCGCCCTGGGGAGACGACATCTGAGTGGCATGCCACGACACTAACCACTACACCAGCAGACCAGCTAGGTGAATATCACTTCTTACTTGAACTGAATGCCCCTCCCTTCGAAGCCACCTTGACGGAATTTTTAGTAGTATTAAATGTAAATTCAGACTCACACTACTGAATATCAGTCTCCTATTGGCGAGAATGAATTCCTTTGGTACTTAGAGAAATAGTCTCCTAGTGACTTTGTTTTTTTCCAGAATGAAGTTGAGGATTTTTAACATAATTATCACATGAAATGGTAAATGGAGATACGTATCAGATAACAGGTGGTATTTCGTTGAAGGTAAAGATTTTAGACATTTGTGCATGGGTAATTTCCGTGATTTTTAGCTACTGAGAAATTCATCATAGTGCATCATTAAGATACCTTTAGCAATGAAACATGACATTACCAGGATTATTTACCAGACAAACAAAGTTATATGCTTAACCGTCAGCACTTCATGATCTAGATACGTTTATTTTTAGTTTTTCCCTAATGTAAGAGCTCTGATGCGTGTCGTATTTTAATCAATCAGCATTGTGAATAATTCTGTGTTTGTTACGGGTCAGTTAAGTTCGTGGCACCTTGATATTTGATACAGGTGTTGAAAGGAAAAATACCAAATGAATTTTGCATTACTGGCACATTTATTTGTTGCATAATCTATGACATTTGTCATAATCCCTGATGGTCGTCCAGTGTTTATCTAGTGAAATATATGATCTCGTCCCTCTAGCCATGGTGAGCACTATTATAATCCGGTCATTTACAACCACGTGTAAAATTCCCATTTTGGATACCTGGGCCATTACTGTTTGACATTTAACTAATCTCCCGTAATTAACTGTAATTGCTTAAAAACCCATTTCCCCATGATCACAGGTACCTTCCCTCTTCGTTACAATTGATTGCTTTAAAATACCACCTCCTTTAGCTTGACGTTTTCACCAGGAAAAGTTTCCGCGAGAGAGAAAATTTTTACCTTGTTAACCGAAGTTAAATTAAGCAGCTCGAGGGAATAAAGACAATGCACGGGACACTCGCTTAATTGCATGTGACTGTTCGTCTACGTATGTATACGTGTGCGTATGTATACGTGTGGTGTGTTGCACTCACACGGGTGAATGTATACATGTTTGCCAATAAAATTGTATGTAAGTGGGTGTTGTTATGTATATTTAGAACCTGTACTTAAATAATGTGATAATTACATATTTACGAAGCATCTTCGCCCCAGATTAGACACTGTAAATCGACCTCAAGGGGTGGAAACGATTAGGTCACTTTTCTGAAATATCCTTTATGTTAACAGTGAATTCATGCTTGGTGATAGTAGACTGTAGTAGGTCGCAGCCGGGTTGGAGAGGGCCGTAGAGTTAGTAGCTTCATCCAGAAATATTTGCTGAGAACTGGACGTTTAACAACCTGCGGAGCCACCTCCTCTGAGGGGCGGGGTCGAGGCATATGTACAGTATGTAGGCTACTATTAAAAGCAACACCACGCGTCTCAAAAGAAACCTCTTTATAATTTTAACACTGATGTTAATCCAGTCACTGACTGTCTGTGCCCTTTCAGTTTTAGTTACTAGCACTGCAAAGCTACACTGGCTTTGAATTCAAAAATTGCTTCATATTTCTTTCACATTTGGATCTAAGGCTTTGTAGTGACAAGCGTATCCAAAGAGTTTGATTCCCGCTACCGGACATCAGAATTACTTCATATTTCTTGTATTTGGGTCCAAGGCTTTGTAGTGACAAGCGTATCCAATAAGTATGAAGAATTCGAGTAGTTAAGAGGACATTGTGGCTATTACAATTACATACGCATCTGGCAAAAAGTGACCAGTATATTCTACTATACATTTCAACCAAAAAATCAATAAAAACTATTGTCCATTCGGCTGCGATAATGAAGTTGCGTGTATTCCAGCTCTAATAAGTATATGTTAATTCGACAAGGTATATATATATATATGTATGACCGGCAATCGACTTTATCCTTATCGTGGTCAGGTCGGCAACTGACCTCGTTGTGATTTCTCGGGGTGCTGGTTCGATTCCCTCTACCGGACGTCAGAACTGCTCCGTATTTCTTGCATTTGACTAAGGCTTGTAGTGACAAAGCGTACCCAAGAAGTGTGAAGAATTCGAAGTTAAGAGATATTGTGGCTATTACCATCACGTATCTAGGAAAAAAGTGACCATGTATATTCTTTATGTGTATATATATATATATATATATATATATATATATATATATATATATATATATATATATATATATATATATATGTATGTGTGTGTATAGTGTGTGTGTATATATATATATATATATATATATATATATATATATATATATATATATAATGTGTGTGTTCAGTGTGTTATGGGGAAATTTTCTTCTTTATAAATTGAATCTCAGTGATGGACACCTGGAGCCACCTTTCTATGGGGAAAGGGAGATTATTGTGCATATGTCTATGTATATATGTATGTATGCATAAATACATACATATAAATTATCCGAGAGAAAGGGAGCGTTTAACCACCGTTCTTACATTTGTCGACATGCATTATGAACGCGCATCCCCGATCTTCCTCCGACGGGATGACAGCACGCTCACTTTTTTCCGAATTGGGAACGACTCATGACAAAGACCAATCGGTGAATAATATAAAATATTCAAGGACTCAAATGCGGTTATTCCGTTTGCCGATTCAACGGGTTCCCTCCTGCTTTCTCTCGAAGGGCTTGAGGATAAATAGTGGCTCTCCCGTGTATAAGTGATGAGGACCAGGGGACGACCACAAAGGGCCAAAGCCTTCGGACCCACTGTTAGTTCAACCACTAGAGTGATTTACCCACTGGAGAGAGAGAGAGAGAGAGAGAGAGAGAGAGAGAGAGAGAGAGAGAATATACTCCTCATCCATAATTCTCCACTCTCTCCCTTTCCTTATCCATTTTCTACCCCCTCTCCACTCCTTCCAATTTTCCTTTTCCTCGGCTCTATCCCCTTTGCTCCCCGTCCCCCCGCCCCCTCTACACAAAGCTATGTAGTTACTTGGATTTAGATCAAGTTCCTTTATCATGGAAATATCAGACAAACAACCGCCGTGTACCTGTGCCTGAACAAACCTTATACGTAACCTGTTCCCCCAACCCCCCACCCCAGCCCCCACCCCCCCCCCATGCCTTCTCTTCTTCCTTCACCTCAGGATCCCTAATCCCTCCCACGTTCTTACCCCTCCTACTGTCCTTGGTGCATCCCCCACCCCTCCCCACCATGATCTCCCTCTACTCCTGTCCTAACACCCTCCCCTCATCTTATTCCTTCTTTTCTCCTTCTGAGTGAGTTTAGCTCAGGAAGACTACAATAACATCATCAATATTCCCCGGGAATCCATTTTTCGATCAGTGGCTGCACGGTGCCTTCAGTAAATGCATATCCATATTTAATCGATGCAAGACAAATGTTTTTCTAAGAAGAAATGGGCCGAAGGAAATTTTGGCCTCTAAAACTTGGCTTTTGCCCTGAAGTCTAAATTCTTCTTATGTGTTTATACACCTTAGGTTCCTTTCGAATTAAATGTTCACTGTAGTGAATTTATGTAATTTTTCTATGTATAGAATCCGTCCATTTTAAAAGAATATAAAGCCATTGAATTTATATATATATATATATATATGCATAATTACTGAATTTTATATATATATATATATTATATATATATAATATATATATATATATATATATATATATATATATATATATATATATATATATATATATATATATGTTATATATATATACATATACATATACGATAAGTGTGTGTGTGTGCTTTCACGCGTTGTTCTGCTTGTGTACGGTACATATACCCAGCTGAGATGTATTTATTTTAACCAAGTACGGCTGTTACTTGCAAATTCAGGGTATATTAGAGCTATGATAATTATAATTATAGATCTTACGCTTTACGCATCTTCGATGAAAGTTTGAATTTACGACCACTTTATATTTCATTTTCGTATTTGAAGAAAAATCTTATAGGTGTTTGGATGGTAATATTGCGAAAAAAAAAACTAGAGCCTTATCGTTTTTCATCGTCTGCATGCGTCTCTCTCTCTCTCTCTCTCTCTCTCTCTCTCTCTCTCTCTCTCACACACACACACACACACACACACACACACACACACACACACACACACACACACACACACACACACACACCTGGATCGTCCTTACCCCTTCATCGTTCCTCTAAACGTGGTCTGGGCAACCTGTTGTTGTAGTACTGTTTTCCACACTGATCATCACTACCTATAAGACTGGACAACCACTCCTTTTCCATTAATCTTCAGCTGCTCCCCTTAATCCTCCCACTCACAGTGCACTTTACCATTTTGCTTTCGACATGATCCTTTTCTTTCTGTCCACTCTTTTTTTCCTTACCCTTCTTTCGTCTTTTCAGACCTGGTTTTCTGTATAGCACAGCTTTGACAGAACAGTGAATGAGGGTGGCAGCTTTTCTATACAAAGATGGAACATCTTGTCATTGATAGCTCATTTTATTGTGCTTCATTGCTCAGTTACTAGCTTCCTCTTTTGTTATTATTCGTGGTTTTTTAACTTGGCTCAGAATGTTCTATCTTTATTTTATGAAAATCTGGCAATCTTGCAGTGTTTGCTGATTAAAAGAAGAAACAAAAAATCTAATACCTTGATCCCTTAACAAATCATTGAAGATTCTTATCGTGGTCATTCAGGTCCCTCAGAAACTATTGAAAAGAACATTTAGTTCGGCAACCTTCCTATCCCTTGGGCAATTGGGCGCTCTGAATGATGAGTCGCTTAGTAGGCATGAGTATCTGCGCTACTATTTGTGACCGGCTAGTTATCTCAGTGGTTTAATGAAGCTGCCACATGGCAGTGTTCTAAACCTTATGTTACCATAGCAAGAGTTTGATTTTCTTTTCTGGAGGGTATACTCAAGCAGGCTTTGTTTTACTTCTTAGAAGAGGTCACTGTCCTGCAGGAGCTTAGAAGAGGTCACTGTCCTGCAGGAGCTTAGAAGAGGTCACTGTCTTGCAAGAGGATTTCTTGGGGAATTACTCGGTGGAGGAAGAACAATAACCCATTTTTATTGGACCAATAAAATTCGGAACTTCCGAATAATCTATAAATGAAAATTACTTGGTAAAATGATTGCAAAGTAGATTAGAAAAAGGGGAAAAATTTATGTAGAGAAAATCTGTAATACACAACAGTAAACACGTAATGACCACTGTGGCCTTTTTGATTTTGCCATTTCCTAATATTTTTTAGTTCTCTTGCCACTGAAAGCCTCGAATATGGAAAAGGAAAGGAATGTGCCAAGGGTTAGCATTGACCTTATTGTGCTGAGCCTTTGCGGTTCGAGTCACACGATAGGATAAGTTTTTTTTTTTTTCATCAGTTTCCTCTTTCGGCTCCAAGGCTTGTGGCGGAAACTTTACTAAGAGAAAGTCGGACATGGAGAGATTAAGAGATCGGTATGGCTATAGGCGACTATACGCATAAATCTCATGAACTGCTAGTTACACTCACACACACACATACAGTATATGTATATATATAGATATATATATATATATATATATATATATATATATATATATATATATATATATATATATATATATATATATATATATATATATATATATATATATATATATATGTATATATATATATTGTGTGTGTGTGATCGTGTGCGATATTGCATGTGCATGCATGTGTGTAAGCGTGTTAAGATAATAGATTGTATGATAAACTAAATACAAGATCATAAATGTGAACATTGTAGAAATTTTAATTGTGAGATAGTTAGATTAAAGTTGTTCCTAAGTGCATAGGAATAATCGAGAGCAGAACAAACTGAAAGCTCAATTAAAACCATCAGATAAAAAACACAAAGGCAAAACAGAAACACAAATTTTAAGAACCTAATTATTGCATATGTTTATATAACAATTGCTGCTGACAATTAGCAGGTGGAGCTGAACAAATTTTTACATTATATTTTGTAGAACAGGAAAATCTCTCGTGTTTCATATTTATAATGAGTGCTAACATGCTTCATAATTTCACTGAAGTATAATTAGGTTTTGTGACACCTGGTATAGACTTGGCCATTGCAGATTGTGCCTACTAGTTAGTTCAAATTAATGAGAACGTGCTAAATACGTACCTACTCTCCTCTTGGAAAGATTGTCGGGTCCTACTCTCCTCTTGGAAAGAAGGTCGGGTTCTGCCCGTTTCAAAGAAGTATTACTATATTACGCTTTCGCATGAGTATTTAAATATTTTAAACGTTTTAAAAACTTCATCAAAGATCTTTCTCTAAAAATTTTTAGGTTCTGGATCATCGTGTGGATTATGTAAGGCAAACTGTGATTGGTGTTCTTTCATACAACAGAGTTTTAACGCTCTCTTGACGAGGAGAACTATACTTCAACAGAATTTCCCAGGCAGGTGATCTGCTTCTCTCCATCACTTCTATTTGCCAATATAAATGCAAAGAAGCGAGAAGAATTAGCCTTAAAATCAAACTGTAAAATGCTTAAAAATATATATTTTAAAAATCTGTTATTGTCATTGTTGTATGATTTTTAAATGTTAGATTTTCCAGTTCCAGGTTCTGAAATTCTTTCTACATTTTTTTATTTACATTTTCAAGAGGAAAGTCTGTCACTCTCTCACCTGCCTTTCTTCCATGTTTTTGTTATGTTTATTGTGGGCGTATTTTAAAGTTTATCGAATGCATCTTTAATATTAATATAGTCGTTGTAATCTTTTGTAAGCATGGTTCACATAATTAATATGAAGCAAGATAATTCCTCAGCTGAAACCAATGTAAGTGTAATTACGAAGTGTTACTTATGAATGCGTTCATTGATTTAATTCTCTCTCTCTCTCTCTCTCTCTCTCTCTCTCTCTCTCTCTCTCTCTCTCTATATCTCATATATATATATATATATATATATATATATATATATATATATATATATATATATATATATATATAAATGGATGTATGTCTGCATTACAATATATGCCACAATAAGCTCTGAAACGCATTGAGAAATTTCATCCAAACTTGGTATACATATGACTTACTATCTAGAAATCAGCATATGGAGGTAAGACATCACTATATATATATATATACCAAATATATATATAATATATATATAAATGGATGTATGTCTGCCAATAGACTGATAGCTCAGAAACATTGACGAATTTATCATACTTAATTTAGTATACATATGACTTACTATCTAGAAAAGAATACTGTGGGGGTAACATCATCAAATAGTACCAAAGGGGGTGGGGCTTCCTGGGCAAGGGCTAGTTCTGTGACTTAGTAAGTGAGAGGGGAGAGGAAGTGAGAGAGAAAGAGCTGAGAGAGTAAGAGATCAATGTCACCAGATTGGGGAGAGAGTAGGTGACAGAGTGAGAGGTGAGAGGGAGAAGAAAGAGGGAAAAAGAGACAAGGAGGGCTAAAGAGAGTTTATCGGTTGTTGAAGAGAGTTATCCCAGGCAGCACTGGGCTTGGTCAGCTAGTTTGTTTACATATATTACCTAATTTGTGCAAATTTGCATTCATGACAGTATGTAATGAATGTTTCACCCAGTTAAGTTACTCCTAAGGAACTGATATTATTGTGTATATTTTTACATGCTCTTATTTAACTTGACTTCTGCATCTGTTTGTCTGTCTGTTTGGGTCAAATCTTGAAATTCAATTTTCGACCTTTTCCTTCGCCTGATGGAGTTGAAATTTTGCATGGTTACTCAATCGCTGTGGCAATACAACCTTACACGATCAGTAGGTCAGCAGTGGCCTCTAGTGACCTCTCCCAGTATCTCAAGATTTGTATGAAACTCTCGGATTTTTCATACCTTCTTTGCCTCGGTGAAACAAGTTAATAACTCTACAGATTTTTCAAACCTTCTTTGGCTCGACAGGATATCATGTTCAATTTTTATTTTAGTTACAGTCATAAATCGGTTACAATTTCCGACAAAACTAAAAAGTATAAAATAAAAAATATAAAAACATTTTAAAACACGCTTTTATTAAAATGCACTAAAAAGTAAATAATATTTTTTCTTAAAACACACCAAGATTTTCTTACAATTAATCATGGCTACAAAAATAAAAGCGTGGGCGCCAAACATAGAAGGAATTACTGCAAGAAATGTAGCCATGATTAATTGTAAGAAAATCCTGGTATGTCTCAAAAAAATTATTATTTACTTTTTAGTGCATTTTAATAAAAGAGTGTTTAATTTTTTTTTTTTTATAATGAAGTACCGATCACTCACGACTGGTATTTTATCTCTTTCCCTCCACCCCTACCTGCGACCCTACCTGCGACCCGAAATAATCGACTCACAATCAGGTGCAATTCATTGCCTTTGGAAATTTGATTCCAAGGAAACGCGCGTGTATCATTCCTTCCTCGTCCCTGGAGAAAGAGAGAGAGAGAGAGAGAGAGAGAGAGAGAGAGAAAAAAATTCATTTCATAAGAAATTCATTGAATTGCAGAGAGAGAGAGAGAGAGAGAGAGAGAGAGAGAGATTAAGAGAAATTCAGAGACCCAGAGAGAGAGAGAGATTAATTTCATGGAAATTCACAGAATTGAGTGGAGAGAGTGAGAGAGAGAGAGAGAGAGAGAGAGAGAGAGAGAGCGATAAGAAATTCATTGAATTTCATAGAGAGAAGAGAGAGAGAGAGACAGAGAGAGAGAGAGAGAGAGAGAGAGAGAGAGAGTGAAATTCATGGAATTGCACAGAGAGAGAGAGAGAGAGAGAGGGGGGAATTCATGGGAATTGCAGAGAGAGAGAGAGAGAGAGAGAGAGAGAGAGAGAGAGAGAGAGAGAGAAACAAATTCATTTCATAAGAAATTCATGGAATTGCAGCTTCTTCCTTTCCACCTCCTCCTCCTCTTCCTCCTCCCACCTAAGCCGCGACTCCAGGCGGAGGTGTTGGTGGGTGGAACCTCCATCCCAGACGCGGGTAAGCGGCCTTCGTCATCGTCGCCGGCGTCGTTTAAAATACTGAACAACTTTGAGGGTTTCGGCAATTCAACCAGAGACAGAAAAACTTAGGCAGCGATAGAACTTTGTTGGACTACCCTTTTTCATCTCTCTATCTCTCTCTCTCTCTCTCTCTCTCTCTCTCTCAATCAGATTGGAAACGCGAGACTGACCCAAGTGATTTCGTTCCTACGAAACAAAAGGAGTATCGATAGACAAGTGAAATTGGAGAAGTTTGGGTAAAAACACAACACATGGTCTCCCTTCCGTCTTCGGCGACTTCCTTCCAAATTCCTTCCGTTCTCTCTCTCTCTCTCTCTCTCTCTCTCTCTCTCTCTCTCTCTCTCCAGGGAAGGAAGTAGAGGAGCCGTGCGTGCTTGCGCGCGCAACCGTGATTTAAGCTGATGAAAACAATTAGGTTCTTGCATGATGACAGAGTAGAGGGAATGAAGAATAACAAAAGGAGAGAGGAAAAAAAAAGGAGGGTGGGGAAAAAAGTGGGCAATTACTGTTTCTTTTGGCGAATAGGTAATTACTGTTCTCCTGAGCTTTTTAGCGTTGTAACTTCTCATTAAGTTCGCAATTGTGTGTGTTTAAAGGGAAGCAAAAATGGATCGAAGGAAAGGTTTTTTTCCGAATAATTTGATGCTAATTATATTACCTAATATTTACAGTTTGGAAGTATAGAAGAAACCTATAAATATCCTTTGATTAAGTTTGCATCTTCGTTCACTGACTGTTTTGGTGTGTGTGTGTGTGTGTGTGTGTGTGAGAGAGAGAGAGAGAGAGAGAGAGAGAGAGAGAGAGAGAGAGAGAGAGAGAGAGAGAGGTGCAATGAAATAAACCTTTTCTCTTCCATATCAACTTAGTGTCGCTGACGGTCGAGTTGTATATTTTAGCCGTAGTTTTTTTAATGGAATATTATTTGTAGACTTTCTTTATTCGTGTTCTTTAATGGACATGCCAGAAGTGTATTGGAAGTTTTAATATTTTGATCATTTTTACGGTTAAGTTACAACATTAAAATATTTTTACGTTCATTAACTTAAGGTGTGCGTAGTTTCAATATTTTGATTATTCCTATGGTTCAGTTATAATTGAAATATTTTAACGTAAGTTCGATTCACTCGTTTAACGAAAGCGAGACGGTTCTTGGTAATTTTCTAGTTTTATTTTCCGGTTAGTCTTGTTTTTGTGACTATGGAAGGCCTGCGTACTTTGGTCTCCTGCTTCCGATATAACCTCTGACATAACGAGTTCACTTTGGAGATCTTGAAAAGCTCTCCTTCATTTTCCTACCTTGATACCGAGATCATTAGCCGTTTCGGGTTAGCGGTCCCGAAAGCCTTTTTGGGGTGTCCTTGGCCGCTGGTTGGTGCCACTGCCACTGCCGCGTCGCCATCTGTTCTCAAAGATTAAAGCAAGTGGTTGGCATTTACTGTGGGTTTTACTAGCTGTTGTCGTTAATGCCAATGAGGCGTTTAACGTAGGCCACTCGGAAAGACGTCGTTGTTGCCCACATTCTCGCTGTTTATTTGCTTTTTTCGCATTTGTGGAAGGAAGCAAGTGTCAAACAGACCGTAGGTATGGCAGACCAGGTCGTAAAATTGTAGTGATGCACCGTACGTGGCTTTGTATTTGTTTTATTGATATATTTGTTGTATTGCTCGACATTTTGTGAGTTGGTGTGTCTAATGATTGTTTTAATTGTAATGAACACAGAGGAATGACCAGATTGCTTAATGTTGACTTGATGTATAGCTATAAGAATTGTTTACTACCAAATGTTTAATTCTAAAATGATTTAGGTTGGGCATCTTACTTTACCTCGTCCTTGACCTCAGATTACAACAAAAAGTCCCTTTTTTGGTTGACTGGAGTTTTCACATCTAGATAGATTACCTATGAAGATTTAAAAAGAAAAAAAACATATCAAACTTTTCCAATAGAGAGATTTAAAAAAAATAAGGCCAATTTGCTTTAGGACCATGCCAGGGAATCTAGTTATAAAGTATCCTGCAACTGTCACAAAAGGTTTCCAGTGTAAACATCCATCATTTCATGTTTAGAGGCTGTCTTCTGGATAAGCCAACACTGCTTAGACAAAATTTTGACGTAAGAGGACATTCCAGTTCGGCTGTAGCTAGATCATGATTATCATCCATTTTCTTTAAAATGGCCAATAAAAGTGTTCACTTCAAAATAAAGATAAATAATTGAATAAAAAATGTTGTATAAAATTTAATTGAGCCATTTATCTGAGCCGGCTGCCCCTGGTTAAAGTTTACAGCTATGGACACATGAAACAGTAATGAACAGGAATTTTACAATTCTGATAGCACCGAAATCCTGTCTGGCCCGTGGACTGTGTTTATTTGTTTAACGGATTATGTTGCTATACACAAACTCTGAGCATTCTTGCTCCCCAAACATCTCAATAAAGTTAAATAGCTTAGTTATATAAATATATATAGTTATATATATATATATATATATATATATATATATATATATATATATATATATATATATATATATATATAATTATTGACCACATTAAAGATTGATACCACAATGATTGTTGAAGTGAAAACTAATTTCTTAAAGGAATTTAATTCCAGTTGGACAGACATAAGCTCTCCTAACCCAGATGCACTGACACTTAACTCGAGCCAGACTGAAAAAATTTGAAAGCAAAGCATTTAGTAGTTTTCCTCTGACCAGTGGTCTTATATTTATATATTTATATATTTATATATATATATATATATATATATATATATATATATATATATATATATATATATATATATGTATGTATGTATAATATGGGTAACAAGAATTTGTCTGTCCAACTGGGATTATATTCGTTTAAGAAATTAGTTTTAGCTTCAACAATCACTCTGGCATCATCCTTAGTTTGATCAAATAATACATGTATAAATAAGCTATTTTCCACTGTAACCATTATGATGTTGGGGAGCAACAATACTCAGAGTGTGTGAGTAGCAACAAGGAAAAATGTTCAACATGCAATATGGCAGAAATCTGGGGTTTTATTTTTCATATATCTAGACCTAGGTTTTGGTTTTTGGTCTGCACTAAAGTCATTTTCCTAGATAAAATTTTTTATTATAAGTGAAAGGATGTGCTAATAGCTGACAATTTTTATTAAACACTTTAGAAACTGAAGACTAGATATTCTTGGGTATAAACATAGGATTCACAAAAATTAATTCTTCCTCGTAGCTATTGGCTGTTCTTATGTTCAAAAGATTTGATCGACTAAAAATGTGAAGTGAAACTTATGTTGTACAGTTACACTGTATGACTTATGGCTGTTGAATTTATCAGACTGGAATAAAGAGTGGTGATACACCCATCACTGTATATGTGTGTATGTGTGTGTCTACTTTTCAAAGGTAAGGTGAGGAAGGGGGAAAACCCTTTCATTGCATCTAAGGGAGTCGCTGTGTAACTCGAAGCCTCGACTCGACTGCCGAAGGAGATTGCATTCCTTTGCTCGACGCAACTGTCTGCCTGCCTGCTTGCTTCCTCCCTCCCTCCTCCTCCCCCTCTCCCTCCCTTCCTCCCTCCATCTCCCCCGAAATTGATTTTTATTTCTTAGTTTGTTTTAAAGGGGAAAGTCATTTGTTTGCTTTTTCTCTTGCTTGTACGTTTCTCTGTCAATTCTCCCTTTGGAAAAGCAAGATTTCTTTTATAGGACTTTTCTTTTGCAGAATGGTCGCAAGTTATGATTTTAAGGGGAATTTTTATCTCGTTTTATCATTTGATGAATTAACCCCGTTTATCCATTTTTTCTTTTATACTTAGATATGATGGCCTTTATCCTTTTTCTAAATAAATTCATTTGAATGGTTTATTCTTAACTGATTCTATCAATCCTTCGTGAAAATCAAATTAATTTTAATTAATGAAACAGGATAGCATTCC
>NC_089741.1:51216857-51229357 GCF_040412425.1 Macrobrachium rosenbergii
TCCTCCTCCTCTTCCTCCTTCTCTTCTCCTCCTCCTCCTCCTCCTCCTCCTCTCCCCTCCTCCGTTGCTAATTTTCTTCTACTTGTTATTCTCCTCTCCCTCCATCTTTGTTCGTGTGTTTCTGTTAATTCCATTTCCTGTCCACCAGCTTATTCCTCCTCTTTTTCCGGTGTTTTATATAGATAAATATTTTGTTATTTTCAAGTTATTAACAACATTTTTAAGGACCGTTTTATACATTGTTTCTAGCTTTTTGTTCTTTTATGGGAACAGTTATATGAACACATTTAAAACATTCATAGATCGTATGTGCCAAATTAAATAGACAAGTTATGTCACGGTAATTAGGTATTTTAGATAACCGAGAAAATCGAATTCTTTTTTTTGACATGTAGAAAACTTACTGTTAGTGAATGTACAGTTTAGGTGATATTTAATACCTTTGATAAAACAAAACAACGAAAACCAACACTTGATGTTCTTGACAGGTAATTCACTGGGAGTGTACGGTGTCCAGTTACTATAAAAAAAAACAAGTTAAAAATGCGCCTCTTCGGCGCAATCGAGTTTTCTGTACAGCGTATAATCGAGGCCACCGAAAATAGATCAATCTTTCGGTGGCCTCGGTATAATGCTGTATGAGCAGCAGCCCATGAATCTTTAACCACGGCCTGGTGGTGGCCTGTCATATATCGTTGCCAGACGCACGAATATGGCTAACTTTAATCTTAAATAAACTACAGACTACTGAGGCTTGAGGGCTGTAATTTGGTATGGTTGATGATTAAAGATGATCAACATACCAATTTGCAGCCCCCAGCTCAGTAGCGTTTTTAAGATCTGAGAACGGAGTGCAGAAAAGTGCAGACAGAAAAAGTGCGGACGGACAGACAGTTGGCACAATAGTTTTCTTTTACAGAAAACTAAAAAAAAAAACCACCTTCCTGGAGCTTTAGAAATATAGATTTTACATTACCTCTAAAATTAGGACGAACACATGAGCAATTTAGTTATCTCTTTAATTGTCGTATTACTACAAAAATGATATTTTGGATATTATATCTTTGGCTACCTACAACGGTGATGGTGATTGATAAAAGTAGTGGGAAGAGAAAGAGATTCATTGTAATTAACTGTGTCAGAGAAGAGTTTGGAGTTACTAGTTTGTCGTCTTTGTTTTCTTGATATTTTAACAACTGTGGACATGGAATTTCTGATGGAAATCCATATCAGTGACTGTTTTCTCTGGCCCTTTGCCTAATGACAGCGACCAGGAAGGCTTTTGCTAACGTGATTATTTTGTCTTGATGTTTTGCAGTGGTGTCCGAGAAGGTTCTAATCAGGCTCGAGGTGTATGCCTGTTTAAGCGAATTCATCGTTGTGCTACTAGTGACCAGTATTAATGTGAAACTATTTCAGCCATTTGTTTTATTTCTACATAAAGAGGTTTCCCGTAGGGGGGTAGTGCCGTCAGTGCACCTCATGCGGTGCACTGTACGCATTAGTTAAGGTTCTTTGCAGCGTGCCTTCGGCCCCTAGCTGCAACCCCTTCGTTTCTTTTACTGTACCTCCTTTCGCATTCTCTTTCTTCTATCTTACTTTCCACCCTCTCCTAACAATTGATTCATAGTGCAACTGCAAGGTTTTCCTCTTGTTACACCTTTCAAACCTATTACTGTCAATTTCCTTTTCAGTGCTGAATGCCCTGATAGGTCTCAGTGCTTGGCCTTTGGCCTAAATTCTGTATTCAATGCAATCCATAAAGAGATGACTTTGGCTACTTTTTTTTTCTTTTAGAGAGAGGATTTAGCCACAAAAAAATGACATCAATACGAGGATAATTTCCTAAGTTTGCACAAATCCTTTTAATAAAGGATTCTAAGCTGGCGCATGTTACAGTTTTAGCTAACACCCCAGCCATGCGTAGCCATTTGCAAATAATTACAGTTTCGTTAACTAATTTTTGGGGTTTATCTACTGCAACTTTGCATGCAAGTAGTTTTCAGTTTGTGAACGTGAACGTGGTTTCCTTGATGCCGCTGTTAAATATTTTTTGTTTGTAACTGATTATAAACAGTATTTAAATACCTACGCGCATCTTCTAAAACATAAATATAGTAGAGAAGGGAGTGAGAATGTCAAACAAAAACCGACGGCATTTGAAGCACTTCATTTTTACAGTTTTCTCGAGTTTCCTCATTTGTATGAATGACTCGCCGAAAATGAAAAGTGACTTCATTCTAAAATATCTGCTCCTCTTTTCATTCTGATTGTAAGCACCCTGACACCTCATTAGTCGTAGATCTCCAAAAAAGCGTTCCGGAAAGAACTGTGAACGGTGGGGGGTGGAAATCACAGTCGGACTTCTCTTTTCAATACCTTTGATGTAGAGGCTCACTCGCCGACTCATTGCCGTCGGGCAGGTAAAGCGAGTCAAAAGATAATTACACTTTGGCGCTTTATTGCAACATTATGGATGTGATAAGCAAATAGAGAGAGAGAATTCATTTCTCCTGTTACTCAGTATTTTGACTTGCATACGTTTTATAGAGGGGATGGCGGTGTTTTGAGTTTTGAGCTTGTCATTCAGATCAGACCTTTCTTTTTTACCCAATGCTTTCGACTGTTTGTTCCTTTTATTTATTTATTTATTTACTTATCTTTTAAATTGTTAAAATCTAGATTATAAAGAGATCAGGCTTTTCATTTTTTTACCCAATGCTTTCGACTGTTTGTTCCTTTTATTTATTTATTTATTTACTTATCTTTTAAATTGTTAAAATTTAGATTTTATTATAAAGAGATCAGACTTTTCATTTTTTTACCCAGTGCTTTCGACTGTTTGTTCCTTTTATTTATTTATTTATTTACTTATCTTTTTAAATTGTTAAAATCTAGATTATAAAAGATATCCTTCATGGACTGGAAAGATGTTCATGTAGAGAACACGAGGGAACGTAGAATCTCATTTTACTTTTATCGTTTGATGAAGCACTGTGCAAATTAGGTTCTTTGTTGGAATATCCCAGCGCTACTGTATTTTGCAATCATCCGGTTTAAATGTTCGAAGGATATGCATTTCCTAGTTTTCCTAGGGACTGTTTACTGTTCTTTATAGAATTTAGTTCTCAGAGCGAAGAGGAGAACAAAGCGACTGACTTACAAGTTTATTTCTTGAAAAATCCGTTGTGCTTCAGATGATCAATGCAGTGTTGTGAGTACTTTTAGTATGTCGACTAGGGAGGTTTGTAGGTGTGTGTAGGATGTCTTGTGTTTGGCAAAATGACTTAGAACTGGAATGTTGACAATTTGGTTTGCCCGCCCCAGTGAGGAAATATACTACACACACACACACACACACACGCACATATATATATGTATATGTATGTATGTATGTATGTATGGATATATATATATATAATACATATATGTATGTATTTTGCATACATACACACACACACACACATATATATATATATATATATATATATATATACATACATACATACATACATACATACATACATATACACCTTTGATCCTAATGACAGAAACCTTCATATTTGGTATGAAAAACTTCAGTATTAAAGCAGCTATAGATACTATATGGTGTATGATTTGTTACTCTTACGTTTTCAGCAAATAAGTTAAATAAGAAATAATGCACAAAAGACGAATTCATACGTTCATGTCGTGTGTAGTTTTAATGTCTCAGGAGAAGGAAGTGGGAGAACGGTGGTGATGTAATCCGGTAAAACGAAAACAGAGTAAATTCCAAGAGTTTGACAGCCGAAGCCAAAACCACGTTTCCCTGTATCACAGTAAAGGCTAGTTGCCAAGTATTCTAGAAAAAAGGCATAACACTTTTGAGGAAAAAGCTTACCTCTGTGTCCTGCAATGGATTATGAGTGCCAAAGGAACACATGCCCCTTGGGGAATGTAAACCCTCTTGAAATTACTTGCCGATTGCTATCGCCGGTCCACTCTTTACCCGAGAAGAGAGAATGGCTGACAGTACAAATAACTCTGTCGACAGAGAAGTTTAAACAGTCTCTCTCTCTCTCTCTCTCCTCTCTCTCTCTCTCTCTCTCTGAATGGTAATCTCCGAGTGATCAGTTGAAGAAGAATTCTTAAGTATTCCGTGGACATGTAAGTGAGTTTTCATTAAAATATGGGTAATGTTTCAAGAAAATGAGATTCTGTTATATAAATTAGTTCTGTAGTGTGTTTTCAGATCTTAAAACAAAACAAATGTAAGTTACGAGTCACTCCTTTTTAGACTTGATTTTTCAGTAAACAAACAAATAACGATGGGAAACAGCAAACCTCCTCATATAATACATATAGTATAGTATTAGTTACCCACCTCCCAAAACATCCCGTCTCCCAAAACCTATTCCTTGGTGCCTTCACGAGTCGGAACTTTCAGAGAAAGTTTTCGTAAATCTGCAGATAACTTGTGCGTGATTATAGTATCTAACTGATAACCACACAAACAAGCAAATTGCATTATAATCATAACATCCTTGAAGGGGGTAACAAAAGAAAGCAAACATGAAACTGTAAATCAGGAAAGGTCCCTTGGTGTTTTTAAAGAATTTTATAATGCTAGAGTGGCAAAATGATCTCAGACCACTGCGTCGATGGCCATAGTCATTGCAGTTTTAGTTTACATCAACTTAAACATCAATGTCTGATAATCAGTGACAGTGTGAATAATAGGAACAATAATTGAGGAATACAGGGATACCAGAAAAGCCTTGGGTGGCTATGTTCAACTGAAATCTGTTTGGCAACAGTGCCGCAATTAACCAGAATTAGAAAATGCAGTATGGAGATGTCTGACGGTGAATAAACAAAACTGTCAAGCAATGAGCTATGAAGCAAATACTTAGCAAGCACAAGAATGAAAACTCAGGTAGTTCCTCTCTTCGTTTTTGTCTCTTGCTTAACTGGGTGTAGCTTCATGATACGCGGAATTGTCACAACTGTTCAGGCATACTCAGTGACGTTCATCTCCTATTTTTAATATATATATATATATATATATATATATATATATATATATATATATATATATGGTATCACAAGACAGCTATGAGTCCATGCCAAGTAAACGTTAACCATTTTTTTCGATCTGTCAGCCGATTTTTGGTCGTCTTCACGGCCTCACACACACACACACACACACACTAACACACACACACACACACACACACAAAGTATTGGTAGTTCCGGGCGTAAATAAGTCTAATCTTCAGGCCAGCCCCTGAGAGCTTGTTAATCAGCTCAGCGGTCTGTAAAACTAAGGTATACTTAGCAAGAGTGCACCGTCGGATACATATATAAAAAGGATTAAAAGAGGCAAGGAAGCTGTAGCCAAGAAAAAAAAGAAATTCTAGTTCATCTGATATAAAACTTGTCATATCATTAATATCTGCATGACTTGTTTTACATCTTGAAATTCAGCTTCAAGATCAAGATACCTTAGTTGTGTTATACGCCACCCGGAGAAAGCTCCGCGATTTGCAACTCGGTGAACGATCATAGTGACAAGTATGCCACCGAAATGAAGGTAACTGCATAACCATAGGTGAGCATTCTGCGCCTGCTTAAATAAAAACAAGTAAAACGTGCGCCGAAGTTTCTTCGGCGCAATAGAGGTTCCTGTACAGCGGCTACAGCTTATAATCAAGGCCTCAGAAAATAGATTTATCTTTCGGTGGTCTCGGTATAATGCTTTATGAGCCGCAGTCTGTGAAACTAACCACCGCCCGGTGGTGGCCTATCTTATACCGTTGCCAGAAGCTCGATTATGGCTAATTTTAACCTTAAATAGAATAAAAATTACCGAGGGTAGAGGGCTGTAATTTGGTATGTTTGATGATGGAGGGTGGATGATTAACATACCAATTTGCAGCCCTCTAGCCTCCGTTGTTTTTAAGATCTGAGGGCGGACAGAAAGAGTGCGGACAGAAAAAAGTGCGGACGGAGAGACAAAGCCGGCACGATAGTTTTCTTCTACGGGAAACCAAAAAACATGCTAAGAAATTTGGTTATATTTCAGTGCTTAAGCCATCTTGATTAGTAACTAGGATTCTCGAACTTATAACGCTTTCAGGGTGAACGAATTGATTATGACTGATTTATATGATCATTCAGTGACATTCAACAGTTCGTTTTTAATAGGGCCTAAATGCAGAAGTTCGACATTTTCTAATATTGAAATATTGAACAGTTGCCTGGTAATGTTTCTTTGTCGATGTCCGTTAATAGGAACAGTCATTCATTCATTTGCAAGTGTACAATATATACATATATATATATATATGTGTGTATGTGTGTGTGTGTGTATATATATATATATATATATATATATATATATATATATATATATATGTATATATGCATATATTGTATTTTCTTTTATTATAAATGTTGTAGTTCGGACGTGACTGTCAGGAACTATTCACTATAGTAAAATGAGCATCACAATGACATACCTGCATTTTCAGTTTTTAGATTCTGGTAGTACTACATCTTTTTCGTGTATTTTACACAAGAGTGCAAAACTCACGTGGAGATTTGTACTTCTATAAAAATGACTATAAAAAGAATAAGCACTGAAGATTTATTTAATACTCCTGCATGTCCTTCATTACGAAAAATTTAACCTTAAGAATAAAGGAAGTAAACCAGTATTTCAGTATCCGAAAATAAAGCCAGATCAAGCGAGTTCCCTTATTAGGAGAGGCTGCGTGTGTTTAGCCATTTCATCCAAGCTTCCAGCGTAAGCGAGTGGCTCGAGTGTAAATGAGACAGAATAGAGCCAGTATGCTTTGTGAGACGGCAGCATCAGTTGATTAATGAGAGTGGAAATGAAGTTAGAAGAAAGGAACAGGCCGATGCACTATCTTTGCAACCTCTCTTCAAAGTCGTTTTTCCTGTTAAGGTCCCCGTATAATTTTACTGCAAGGAAGCCAGTGTATTGTATCTTTCGCGAAGTATTTCTTATTGATTATTTTACTATATACCTATTTCCTGGTCTACTCGGCTCCATTATTTACTTTTTAACCAAACGGATTTTACTCTGGGGAGGCCTGTTAATGAAGTAAAAGGCTTTTGACTCGTTCCATAAGATTGAGAGCACATCGTTAAAATTGTTGTGTTAACAGCTACTCAGACTCTCATTCGGATTGACGGATTGGAAACGCTTTGTCACATTTCGAATCAGCGATACCCGAGATTGTAATTTGCCCAAGTAAGTGCTTTGCCACCCACTTATTTCTTCAGTATTCAGTAGCTCAACGCTTTGGTAGCACGCCTCATTTTTTAAAATTTATTTTAATTCTTGTTTTTGCCCCTGCTGCTGCGTAAGTCCAAATTATCAAGGACAAGTATTTGATATACTAAGTTTTAAAAATTACTTTTCAGTTATGATTAATAAAATGAGTGTGTATAGAAATTGTATATTTTTTCTTCTCAACCTTGGGGGTGAAGGGCGTGACGTCACTAGGGTATAGCCTTTCGATATCTTAGAAGGTATTTAGGCATGAGGTTACTGACTAGCCAAATGCCCTGCCTCATGACCCCAGGAGTCACTGATAACAATTAACAACTTGATGGACTGGAGGCCGGTAAGTAGAGAATGATCCAAAGTCTTAGGAAACGTGGTCCAAGCACCGCATCACTCAACCACTGCGCCCCTGCCCTTCAATTGAAAGACCTGGGTTCTGATCCTGATGTGAGTCAGAAATTTATATATATATATATGTGTATATATATATATATATATATATATATATATATATATATATATATATATATATATATATTGTTAGGGAAGTGCGTAATTCGACATCAAGACGTTATTGATTCCTTTTCCAGATTTATTTGCAGAATCGACCAGTCAGTCAATCGTGAATGTTAAATATGCGATTCAGGTCAGACAACTGATATTGATGGAACACATCTAAATGGAAAAATGTTAAATTTTTTTTCCCCCCAGATCGTTAGCACGTTTTACAGCTTCTACCAGATATTTGCCCCTAACAAACTGTAAGACTTCATGCCTCATTAAAATTCATGCACCGCCCTTCTGCAGACGCGATCCCGCCTCCCTCATTTTTTCCGCTCTCCGATATCCGATGAGTAGAGGGCTCTTGGGTTTGAATTACTACAGTTAAAAAGTAGCAGCTCATATTTGCTAAGCAAATCTCCTATCAGTCTTCCCCTATTTAAAGCCGGAAAAATGGAAGGGAGAGAGAAAAGAACAGTGCAGTAAGATTGTTCACCTTGTTTGATATAAGGCTTCTATTCATTGAGAGCTGAACAGAAAACACAAGAGTGCTCGCTCTCTGAAAGAGGAAAAAAAAAGAGAAGAGGAAAAAATGAAGATGGGGAAAAAGAAGTCCTCCAGTTGCCGAGATGCATTAGTCGGCAGAACTATTAAAGCTAACGGCAACCATGTTAAAGTGCTCTCTCTCTCTCTCTCTCTCTCTCTCTCTCTCTCTCTCTCTCTCTCTCTCTCTCTCTCTTTGTGCACAGGCAAAGCCCAACACCACCACCACCACCATCAAAGTCAAATGAAGGTCTAGGGTCTTGCTGTGCAATTTCTTTCTCTCTGCTTTTAGACAGGTTCTGGGTTTCCTATTCCCTTCTCCTTCCCTTCCTCCTCCTCCTCCTCCTCCTCCTCCTCCTCCTCCTCCTCCTCCTCCTCCTCCCCAAATATGCCTTCTCTTTTGGCTCTGCCTTTCGGTCATTTTGCCTTCCCATAGTATTAAATCCTCTGCTGCCCAAATGGTATTGCTGTCCTTTAGCTCTTTGAAACTCCTGTGTTATTTATCTCTGGATGTGCTCTTCCTCCTCTCACCGCCCAACCCCCCTTTCCATCTCTGCCCACCCCCACGCCCTATCCCTCCATCCTTCCCTCTTGTCTTTTGTTGATTGCCGTGAATTTGCATTTAACCCAAAACTTGTTTTTCTTCCCCCCCTCTATTTTTAGGATGCTGGGGGTCGGGGTGGGGTGTTGGCCTTTAAATTTTAACTTTTTAAATTTCTACTTTCATTCAGGTTTAGCTGACTGAAGGTCCTCCTCTATTTGTGTGGGAGTGTTTCGCCAGTTGTATGCAAAAGAGCAGCGTAGAATAAAACTGCGGGATTATAACGCATAAACACCGAGTCGTGAAACATTTTTCCTTGTCTCTTCTTTTCCCTTCTATTTTGAACGTCGTTTTCAAGCCTCCACGATTTCCCTTCGACACAGCAACCCCCACCTGGAATTTGTTTTCATATAATTTCAGCTAGTCTCTCTCTCTCTCTCTCTCTCTCTCTCTCTCTCTCTCTCTCTCTCTCTCTATTATCACCATTATTAATTCTTGTGCCTGCAATCTGGCTCATCCATTGTTTAGATAAATATTGCACGGTATATCATCGCCTCTTTTTTTTTTTTTTATTGCCTTGACCATCGCTAACGTTTTTAGTCTTTTCATTGTACGTTGTTCCACCCATTCCCTCTCTCTCTTACTATCTCCCTCTCGCTTCATTCCTATCTGTTATTGCCCATTGTTACATGCGAGACCCAATAAGTCGATTTAACGGTCTAATTAAGACTGCGAAATCCTGACTGTGAATATTGAAGTTTGTGTGGCCGTGATTGTCTGCAAGGTTGACGTGTAGTGTCCACTAAACACGACGCACGACCTCCCATGTTGCTTCCCGCCATTCCTAACCGTCAACCCAATCCCTCCCCCCCTTTCACCAATCCCAGTCCACCCCCGAACTCCCCGTCCCAGGTAACCCGCCAGGCGGCCGTGCCACTCCCCACCTCCCCCCTCACCACAATGCTGGTTTAACACTGATCCTTATTGCTACCTTATCTCGATCTATTCTCGTATGTAATTTTAGGAGGGGGGGAAATTGCGCTCTGGTTGACCTGTGGTTTCACTTTATTACACGGAGCGTGTGCTGTTGGCTGAATGAACATCCGGGTCTCTTTTATTAATTAACCCTTTCTAGCTGTAGGCCGTCGTAGTGGGTCTCTCTCTCTCTCTCTCTCTCTCTCTCTCTCTCTCTCTCTCATAATGCTGCCTTTGTAATTTGAATTCTTTAAATGCAGAATCTTGCGTTATTGATATTTTCATTATCTGTATTAAATACTCGTATACATGGGCATTAAAACGCCATTCAATCAAGTGCTCTAAAGAGCCGAGCTGCGGCATCACCAACTGAGGAAGTTGTGCTTATGACCAGCTAGCAAATCTATTAATAATTCCCTGTCACTTCGTGCGCATTAAAGACCTTTTACCAGTCAGGGCTCTTTACTAGACAGCGTTTTATCATCAGTACGATATTTTTATTTTCAACACAAATCAACCAGTATTACACTCAATATTGTGAGTGTTCTCGGTATAGCACCTTCGCATAGATAAACAGTCTAATAATGGGGACAGGATCACGGAGTCTGCAAGTCTTCAATAGTGGCTCTTGGCGGTCCAGATACAATTGACGAGTCAAACAATCATCAGAATTATCGCGAGGAAACTGAATTAATTGGTGACGGGGTTTCTTTTCATCTCTCTTGATTTATTTATATATTGATAAGACAGTGATTTTCAATGGAAACTGTTATGGAATCGACCACTTTAGAATGATATTGTGCCAGGCCTTTGGAGAACTTTAATTTTGGAAGTTCTGTCAGTAGCCATGAGCTCTAGAAGGTTTAGATGTCATCAGGAGATATTACTCCTTTGATTGTAAATGCCGGCTAGTCTACGAATGAGGTCCTGGTCTTTTAGTCCCACTCCTTACTCCAGATAGTCACGGGAGTAATACAGAATTTGGTCATTGCCGAAAGATGCCCATGTAAACCATGTGTACCATAACAGGGAACCAGCAGTAGTTCATTTAGTGACTAACTTTGCGGTGCATCAACTACAATCTGTAGGCAACCCAGTATCAGAACTCTCTCTCCCCCCTCTCTCTCTCTCTCTCTCTCTCTCTCTCTCTCTCTCTCTCTCTCTCTCTGTTTTTATTTTTACGGGCTGCCCTAGCGCAAGAGTCCGTGCCAGCACAAGGCTGGCTTAATCTAAGACGACGACTGTGTTACTGATACAGATGTTTATACTACTTGAAAAGTGCTATGCACCAATGTTTTTACTTTTCTTACTTATATTGTTTTTATTTAGATCATATTTGTTTGTTGATTCACCTGTATTTCTTACTTTCTCCTGTTTTCTTTTAATCCACTAGTGGGTATTTTGTTCTGCAGGATCTTGCTTTGCAATTTGATGGCCTTGAAGACTTGCTTCACTCACGCGTAAAAAGATTTGCTAAAATTTTCAACTTGTAAAGATACTATTTTAGCCGTTGGTTTCACGAATCTCTCTCTCTCTCTCTCTCTCTCTCTCTCTCTCTCTCTCTCTCTCTCTCTTACACACACACACACACACACACACACGCACGCAGATTAGTAGAGGTTTCGTAAAACATGATTATCTCACACCGGTATTTTTTCTGCATCATAAGACATAGAGTGTTTTTCCGCCAGTGTTATTATCAGCTAATATGAAGAATAACTAAACTATAACTAACCTAATTCATTTCCCCGCACTACATAATTTAGGAATTTGTCGGCCGTAACCTAAAGGTAAATAATAATGAGGGTTTGATGAAAATATTGAAAAATCTTTTTCAAAATAATAAAGTATAGTTCTCATAAATGAATCAGTGCCAGAGTCTATTGGACGGTATAGGTTTTTTTTTTTTTTTTTTTTTTTTTTTTTTTTTTTTTTTTTTTGGAGATCGAATCATTAAAACAAGGTATTAGAAAGTTTTTTTTATCAGTTTACGTTACTGTCTTCCTGTTACTTGTAATCCCTCAGTTATTATTGTTCTAAAAATGTGGTTTTATCTGAGGTCTTATTCTAAATCGAACACCTCTTCCGTTGAGAAACACTAATTCATATCGATAATCCCAGTGTTCCGTAAGATTTAAGTCAGAGATATAGACTTTAAACCTTTTTCGGTGTAAAATGTTGAACGTGATACTTGAAAATTGACGCTGTAGATCTCATTAAGTTCACTTTTGTAAACTAGGCTGCCCTTCGGAAGCAAATACTACAAGTCGGGTGTAGAGGTGAGGCAACGTATTCTGTTGCTGTGGGCTTACGCCCTTTGAAGGGGTATTTTAATAGAGCTGTGTATGTACCGTGTGTTTCTTCCTCCCGGAGGCGGGTAGAGCCGTCAGTGCACCTCACGCGGTGCACTGTATGCATTACGTAAGGTTCTTTGCAGCGTCCCTTCGGCGCCTAGCTGCAACTCCTTTCGCTCCTTTTACTGTACCTCCTTTCATATTCTCTTTCTTCCATCTTACTTTCCACCCACTCCTGACAATTGATTCATAGTGCAACTGCGAGGTTTCAGCGCTGCATGACCTCCCCATAGGTTCCAGTGCTTGGTCTTTGGCTAAAATTCTGTATTCAGTTCAATCCAGGTGTTTC
>NC_089741.1:51231857-51249357 GCF_040412425.1 Macrobrachium rosenbergii
TGTCATGGATTAGGATTCGAGATATTGGCTAATGGACAAGCCCAGATGATCTTAAGTCTAAATCTAAGATTTACTTAAGTATTCTTAACAGCCAAGAGCTATTTGATTGTAATTTAAGTTAGAAGGGAAGAGCATCTTGATATTTTTTGGTGAGCATTGTCAGCAAGGCGTTGTGTAGATGGACAGAGATCACTGGGTGATGAGAACATGGGTATATTTTTTAATGTTTATGATAAACGGAGTACTGTTTGATGCGCCTGGTCTATCGTTATATTGTTTATTTGTCAGAATAAACTGGGTAATTTGTTCTGCAGCATTTATTGGATATATATATTATCAAGGAAAAAAATGTCTGATTATTTGTATGGGCTTGTAGGTAAGCATTCTGTAAGGGGAAAGTTTAACAGCCTATTATTTGGAGAAGGGCACGGGTAATGCCGCATTATTGAAGATTCTGAACGTTTCCTGTTAAATTGGAAACCTCAGGAGTAAGTTTCTCATTTGCTGACTAGATAATCATTTTCAGTACCGCAGTCTTCGTCGAAAGCATTGGACAGACATTTCTTATAGATAACTAAAGCTTAAGAAGTACGAAAGACACCGCTGTTACACTGAGCTTCACCCATTTGTTTTTTTTTTTTTTATTCGGCCAATTGTTTTTATTTTCACTGGAAAATGCTTCATATGATATAAGATCCTCCATTTGCTCTCTTTTGTACGAGCTGCTCTGTGTTTTCGCAAGTGTATGGAAATAAATGAAGTGTTAATAGCAAATGACATGGCCTAGAGGTTCTAATTACCGCGTCTGTAAGGATATTTTACTGAAGCTGACGACAATATTCCTCACATACATGTTTTGATTAGAGTAAAACAGGGGTTCCCAAACTTTTTGTTCTTTTGTACCCCCTGGGCATTTTCCTAGATTCCTGTGTACCCCTGAAAATTGAGGATGGAAAAGAAAAACAATGAAATTGATATTATGATATAATTTTATTATGGAAAATGTTTGTGTAGACTGCATCTTTGCAGTAGGCTACAGATTACAGCCGCGGGAGGTTCCATAATAATGAAAAACAAATGGTATTCACCCTACGCTTGATATAACTTAAGTAAAACCTTTGCTTACTAAAATGGGGAAATAAAAAAAAAAAAAAAGACATGACATTTTGCAATCTCAATGCAGATTACATCACGTTTGGGCAGTACTGGCTATTCTCTCAGATCCAATGTACTGTACCCCCTGAAGAGTGCAAGTGTACCGCTGGGGGTGCATCTACCCCAGGTTGGTAACCCCTGGTGTAAAATATTAAGCTGACATTATATTAAGATTCTGGAGTATAGTTCTAGCCTACTGTTGTCACTTATACCACCACTACTCATAATGCTAGACTCATGCAGTTGCATGTGTGTATGTACGTATGTTTGTTCTTTCACATTTTCTTTTGACCTCACAGACGAATTTTTCAGGGGATACTAGACAAAAGGTAAATTTTATATTCTTTAAATTTCGCTAATGGTATTGTAGCGAAGGTTCTGCATCGTTTGCCCTTGATAAATTCCAGTTGTATTTCCTCCATTTACTGACGACCTATACGTTGATAGAAGTTTTTCAATTTTTTTTTTATTTTTAAATTTAGACAGCCATTTTCAAATGAGACGTACTGAAGTAATGTACGGTTATTCTGAAACATCATATATTTTCTTTCCCGTGTCTGAAGCAAATAATAGTTTTTATATTGAGACGAAAGCAAATGTTTATAGTGTTTTTTACTGAGGTTAAATCACATGCTTTAGTATTTATTTTGAAACGACGGTAGATATTGTACTGTGTTTTCAGTGAGTTAAATTAAATATTTTAATATTTGGTCAGAGGTTAAATAAGATATTTCAAGCGTTTGCTCTAAAATTATATGAACTTATATTGGATTGTACAGAGGTAACAGCAGGCATTTTTATGCTCCTGACACACAAAGAACATATTCCTGATTTCGTTTTAAGACCAAATAAAATATCAACGTTTTCTCTCTTTTTTTCAGTCGGGCAACGATCCGTATTGCTTCGTAGAGTTCGCCGACCGGCAATCGGCTGAACATGCCCTCCACACCATGAACAAACGCCTCTGTCTAGGAAAGGTGAGATGCTTCTTGACTGATTTGTATTTCCTTGATATTTACTGTAGTTGGGAAATGTTTTGATTAACTGTCTATTTTTGATGTCCGGTTGATCATTTGTTAACAGGTAAGTAGGACATATTATCAAGAAGATTATGGATTTGGGTATTTTAAGTTCAGTAATATTATTAATCTATCTATAGAAGACGGCTTTTTTTGTTTTACTGAAAACGCGATATTTTTTACTTAAAAATTAATAATTGTCGGTTTTCAGGCCTTGTTAGTACCCATTGTCTCCTGCCTTCCACTTGATAGCGATTGCCGATTTTTTTTTATTTACACAGCAAGGAAGTTACTCTCAACTTAACTCATATCCAAGCTTCTGGCCAATATATATAAATATATTAATTAATAAGTACAACTTTACTTGTGATCCAAACTGTGAGCGTAAAAGCGAAGAAATTTATTGGCTCAGAACGCCAATGCTCAATTATGTATTCAGTAATCGCATTGACAGACCCAAACAAAATTTTGCACTCCAGAAAGGTTTATAACTCAAAATCAAACCCCTACCCCGTGACATATACAAATACAGACAAAACAAATGAAATTCTCGTTTTTAGTCCACCTGTTCTTCAGTAACGTTATGGGAGTCACCAGTAGCTTGGTGGAAAGCCCCAGCTTTTCTGTTGGTGACGTCATTAAACTCCTCCCACTGCAAACCCCCAGACATATGGCAGCCCAACAAATGCGAATTTCCTCATTAATTCGTTAGTTTCCTCGTTTTTACCTTCGGAATTCGCTATAGCGTATGTTTTGTGACGTTACGGTGACGTATTTCGTTATATAGTCGATTTAAATGAGGTCTGGAATAATCGAAATATCATCTTGGACACTCAAGCGGTTGACAGTTGGAATTAATTATCCTGCGAATTGGCAAAACACTTCACTACATGTGGAAGATGAGTTTCTTTTCGTTGCTTGGTACTGATTACCCGTAAGATAATGATTGAAAATTTTAGATTAAAACCTGATAGGAATGTAGGTCATTACGTTTGGAAATCTTTTCCGAAAGGCACTTGCGGAATTTGCGTGATTGGAGGATAAATGTATACTGTACAAATACGGATTAAATTAAGAAATGGTAACTACTGCACTTCGAGGAACGTCGAAGTTCCCACAGCTTACTCAACACGTCAATTTCGTACCTTATGCTGATGTAATCATACTAAGTAAGGAATAGTAGTCCCGTCATTTAGGAAATTAAAATTATTGTTCATGGTTATATATTAGAAAAATATATATTTTCTATCTTTTATCAACATGTATTTATTGAAAACAATAAATAACCGATTGCCTAACATTCCTTCAAGAAGGGAAAGATTTTGTTTGATTAATGATTACATTACTACTAAAGGTACGAAGTGCCCAAGTTTATAGATGCCGTAAGGACATAATTAGTGGTATTTTTTATAACTCCGTGTAACTTTATACTTAATTCTACGTCCCTGAAATCAATATAAAGAATACGTATCATGAGTTGAAGTTAGCCGTATAGGAAAGTGTTTTGCCACTTTTTTTTCCTTAATATGATGAGGGGTGGAAGGCTAACTGTTGCAGCAATTCACTTGATAATAGGAAAGAAGTAAAAAGGCGTAACAGAGTATAGACTAAATATTTCATATTTAAAAAAGATGTCTATTCCCATTCAGTATTAATAGAAGAGTTTATTAGAACAAGGGGGTTGGTTCAGCTTTTTATGAATTGGATGGTGAAGTTTACTTTCCTTATAGTAAACACATATCATAAAAAGACATCATTGGCCTAGGCCTATACCAAATTGTCTGTATCAGATGAAAATATTGTTTTAAATTTTCATTGTATGGTTTGGACTAATAACAGCTTACAAATAGCGTTGAAGGGTCTAACAGAGAAATAAATAATGTCTTTACTTTACATTTATATTTATTCATACTTTGATCAGAGAGTCTGAGATACTTACCAGATGAAATAAAGGGCAAACTGTCACGAAATTGATGCTAACCTGTCCGCACGTGCAATTACCTGTCAGCCAGTCGGAAATTATTTAGGTAAATAAATACCATCAGTTCATCGGTTCCAGTGCGTGGACTGTCTCTGCCCACAAACTGTTATCTACAAGTAAGTTTTAACGGCAGTTTCGCTGAACTGACAGAAGAAATAACAGGTAAACTTGATCATGAATACACGGCCTAAGGTTGTTGAATTCTATGATAGTGAATGGGTGTGTTGGGAGAGAGTGAGAAAGAGTGAGAGGGGAGGAATAGAGAGGAGAGGGGATGTTCGAGAGAAAGAGAGAGAGAGAGAGGGGGTAGTTTATCGAATGTCATTCAGAGTTTTCCGGGCAGGGCGGGTTCTGGTCCAGCTAGTATGTATATATATATATATATATATATATATATATATATATATATATATATATATATATATATATATATATATATATATATATATATATATATATATATAGTGTGTTGTGTGTGTGTGTGTGTATATATATATATATATATATATATATATATATATATATATATATATATATGTGTGTGTGTAAACAAGTATATTGGTAAGCATAAGGATTTAACAAAAGGAAGTAAAGAAATAGAGACTCGGTAAATCTCACGAATTTCAATAACACTGGATGAGAAGTTATTAATTTATGTAAATGGAGCTTATCTTTTTTCAGTTGAAATAATAATGCGGAAGTCATGTCATAAGACCAAGATTAGGTATTTTTCTGTTTTTAATTTTATTTTGCTTGTGTTGTCATTAACGTCCTGTAATTAACGTCCTGTAATTAACCTTTATTTGAATTTTTATATTTTTCTGAAACTAAAAAATATACACGTTATTTCAATCATAACATTGTTATATTTTGTTATACCCGTGAATAAATACATATAACGTAATCGGATGCCTCCCTATTAATTTGTGTACTCTCATTATTTCAAAACATCGAGTAAGGGAAATATTATTTAGAGAGATTTCGAGTTCACAATTTTTTACAAATATTTTTCCAGTTTTGTCTCTAGTTTTTTTTTATTGCATATTTATTAATTATAAAAGCTACATATTATGCATATTTCTTTATTGAGACATCACTGTATTACTGCTCGAAAACATGTTGCTTTCCATAGTTACGTTAATTTTTATTTTTATGTGTAAAATGATTGTGACTGACACTCATACTCTCTGTGTCTGCCAGGGTGAAATTTCTTGTTCAGTAAGTCGCCTTCCAAAATATAATATAGTTTCAGTCCTCAGCTATGTCTTCAAAGACTGTAGAGCATATTTGGTGTTTCGATTATGGTAAAACCGTTAAGAATTTCTTTGTTTTTGATATGACATCTTTTTGTCAAGCCTTTCACTTTGCACTAAAGATAAAACCGAGTTTGAATTTACAGCTGTGGTTGTGATTTGCTCTTCAGGAAAAGGTTACAAGTTAAATTTCTCTTAGTCATTGTTGTAAAGGGTTAGGATTGTGAATATTTAGGTGTAAATATCTTAGTTTGCGAAGCAAAGGAAATATAATTGTGTCGTAAAAACATATAAGATTACTTGCGCAATTTGACTTTTTTTTTTACGGTGGCGATAATTAACCAAATTCAAAGTTATCATTAACAAAATTCGTAGTTGTAGTCAACAAAATTCATAATTATAATGAACCAGATTCGTAACCAGTGGTAATAAAGGCGGTGTGGTTTAATATTTTACATTTTCCATTCAATTTCGTTGTTTTCTGCCATGTGTTCGTTTTCTGTGGTTGGCTTGCTGCTATTTTTATCAATTCTCTGTAGCCTCTCTTTAATGTCGTTACATTTACTGAAATTTCATTTCCTTATGCGCTGTACATTTTATATGGTGTTATGAAAATTAAAAATAGCAAAATGTTTTTTTATTGTTAATCAGTGAAAATTTTTTACTATTTTTCATTTTCGTTACATCAAACAAAATGGACAGCGGATAAGGAAATGAAAATTCAGTTGATATAACGAAAATAACAAGAGAATACGGATAAATATGAGTTAACATTGATATGAAAAAAGTGATTATTTGAAAATTTTTTACTATTTTTCATTTTCGTTACATCAAACAAAATGGACAGCTCTGAAATGAAAATTCAATTGATATAACGAAAATAACAAGAGAATACGGATAAATTTGAGTTAATATTGATATGAAAAAAGTGATTATTTTATCATCTTCGTGTTAATAAGTTAAACACACACGCACACTTTGTCATTCTTTATACCACTATGCAACCTGCTCATATACCTTTATAAGTTAAACAAACTCACACACCTGTCTATCCTATATACCACAATGCAACCTGCTCATATACCTTTATAAGTTAAACTCACATACCTGTCTATTCTATATACCACTATGCAATCTGCTCATATCCTTTATAAGTTAAACAAACTCATACCTGTCTGTTCTATATACCACTATGCAACCTGGTCATATACCTGTATAAGTTAAACAAACTCACATACCTGTCTATTCTATATACTACTATGCAACCTGCTCATATACCTCAAACTCACATACCTGTCTGTTCTACATACCACTATGCAACATGTTCATATACATATAAGTTAAACAAACTCATACCTATCTGTTCTATATACTACTATGCAACCTGCTCATATACCTTTATAAGTTAAACAAACTTTCATACCTATCTATTCTATATACCACTATACAACCTGCTCATATACCTTTATAAGTTCAACAAACTCACATACTTCTCTGTTCTATATACCACTATGCAACCTGCTCATATACCTTTATAAGTTAAACACACACATATCTTTCTCATTTTATATACCGCTATGCATCCTGCTCATATACCTGTATAAGTTAAACAAACTCACATATCTGTCTATTCTATATAGAACTATGCATCCCGCTCATATACCTCGTAGACGTTTTCAGGAGTATTCATACGACCATTTTAGCCACGAATGAAAGATTTATCGTACATGCAGTGCCGTGACATTGGCCAAGGGGGCTGGACACTGAATGATTTGTCGCACCGGTTTCGTAGAGGTTATCGACTAAAACGAGCAGGAAATACGAGCTGCTGTTTTTAACTCCTTTATTTCATGTGCCTCCTCCTCCTCCTCCTCCTCCTCCCACTCTTTCTCCTTCCACCCACCCCATTCTCCCCCCTCCCCTTTACTTTTTTTTAAGATTTCGCAGCTGAGATATGGTCTTTTTATACGCTCTTATTTTGCTTGCTTTTTCGAATGTTTGTTTGTTTGTCTGGGTGAATTCTCATAATTCAATTTTCGACCTGTTCCCTTCGTCCGATGGACTTGAAATTTTGCATGGCTACTCAATCCCGGTGACACTACAACCTTACATGATCAGTAGGTCAGCGGTGACCTCTAGTGGCCCTACAGTGACCTCTCCCAGTATCTCAGGATTTGTATGAAACTCTTCGGATTTTTCATACCTTCTTCGACTCGGTAGAATAAGTTGATGACTACGGATTTTTCCAACCTTCTTTACCTCGACAGGATATCAATTTCGTTAGATACAATCATAAATTGGTTACAGTTTCTGTCAAAACTGGAAAGCATAAAATAAAGAAAGATAAAAATAAATTATTTTAAAAGACGCTTTTATTAAAATGCACTAAAAAGTAAAAAAATAATCTTTCGAGACGCACCAGGATTTTCTTACTATTAATCATGTCCACAAAAATAAAAGCGTGGGTGCCAAACTTGCAAGGAAATGCTACAAGAAATAAAAAAAAATATATTTCTTTTCTTGCAGCACTTCCTTCCATGTTTGGCGCCCCACGCTTTTATTTGTGTAGACATGATTAATTGTAAAAAAATTATGGTGTGGCTCGAGAAATTATTTCTTACTTTTCAGTGCATTTTAATAAAGCGTGTTTTAAAATATATTTTTTATCGTTTACTGACCTTCAACATTCGTGGATAATCAAGCGCACTTTGTTTCCCATGCTTCTCTCTCTCTCTCTCTCTCTCTCATATATATATGTGTGTGTATATACTGTATATACATACACACACACACACACACATATATATATATATATATATATATATATATATATATATATATATATATATATATGTTTGTATATATACATATGTGTATATACACACACACATATATATATATATATATATATATATATATATATATATAATATATATATATATATATATATATATATATATATATATATATATATATATATATATCTATATACACTATATTTTTATATGTATATAGGTGAAGATACGTAATGTTGAAAAGAAGAAAAATATACGACTAGATATGTATGTGCAGGTATGTATGTATGTATGTATGTCTGTGTGTGTATATAAGGATATATATTGAACTTGCAGGATCACTGATCCTACAGTTAAATCTTATTATCACTAGTTGCTAATTCTGATGTCATAATACCCACCTCTCCCCGAAATCATGTTCGTCCGAAGAGTGTGAAAATCTTTGCTTACTTGAAAAAGGCTTAGTTTAATTGGCACTAAATGTTCCCAGAAATTCATTGTTGTCGTGATAGCCATTCTTATGATTTTTGTCATTTTTTTTCCGAGGAGTGCTGTTAGTTTTTCGTATTTTCATCAGAATAATTATTCGTTGTTTTTTTTTATTTTGCTAGCTCCTATGTATGTCATAGTGTACACCTTCCACTACGTATCTGCAACATTTGTCCCTGAGGTGTGAACCCACTGTCAGGGTTCTTAGTACATAATTAGATGTTGAGGTCATCATCAAGATTTTGAAATTTCAGTCCGTTACTATTTCCTGTCGACTGAAAATTTTTAAGAAATATATATATATATATATATATATATATATATATATATATATATATATATATATATATATATATATATATATTAAATAGAAGTGCTCAATCAGTGAATTGCGGAGAATTTCATTTCACCATATCTGGTGATGGCGGTATGATTATTGTCGTGAAAGCTCTCTTTTGTAAACCTAATGCACATAGGCCTCTCTGTGTAGATTACGAAAAGGGCAGTTGAAAATCAGTCCGCACAGTGGAGCCAGGTATTAAGTTAAAAAATGGTAATGTTTAAGATAGTCCTATATCGTGTAAAACAGGTGAGTGAGTGTGGCGTATATTTCGGGCCTTTGGTGTGCATTATAAAACAAAGCAAATACTTGCAGTGCGGGTGAGTATAATTTGACTTTTAAGACTACAGGTTTCGCTTTGTGGTTTGAGATTCTTTTAGCTGTACTCGTGTTGGAGTCTTGCATGTTTGCTCTGAAATATTTATTATAATTTTTCCTTCGTTAGTTCTTGAACAAGAACAAGAAGTCGAACTTCTTTTGGTATTGATCTGTAATGCTTTGGCTTGCGAGCTGACTGTTATAATATTTACCCAACAAATGTTTTCTCTCCAGTTTCGACGTCATTTCCCAGCCCAGTGTTTGATTTTATAACCAGAAATGATCCGAGAGAGTTGTTTTCTCCGTTGTAAATTTCGTACCGTAAACAGGACGTAAATATAGAACGTAAAAATCTAGAGCACGTTCAGTTAACTAGAGTTAATTTGTGTTTGTGTCGTCTTTCTGTGGGCGATGTTTTATAAGAGCTCTCCTGAGCTACAAACCGCGATAAACAACGCGCATTTTTCTTTTTATTTCCGCTCGGAAATTGCTTTAGTGCCTCTAAACTTAATTTTAGAAGTGGGCAGCAAAGCTGGTTACATTTTATGACTGACAAAGCAGCGAAGGTGCTTACGGCCTGCATTGAATCGTCCTCCTCTCCCCTCTCAGCGTTCTCCATTGTCTTTGCGCTTTGTTGATTTTTCAGATGTAATGAAATAAAGTGGACGAAATTCGGTTAGCTCTGTTTAGGGGGTTGCTGTTTCGGACAATGGTGATTTCTTTGCCTATTCAACTGGCTCCACTTTATTATGGTAATAATAATAATAATAATAATAATAATAATAATAATAATAATAATAATAATAATAATATTATTATTATTGTGTGTATTAATATTAATATAATAATAATAATAATAATAATAATAATAATATGTGTATATAATATAATAATAATAATATTGTGTGTGTGTGTGTGTGTGTGTGTGTGTGTGTGTGTGTGTGTGTGTATTAATATTATTGAAACATATTCAAATGGAACAAACGTAAGGCTAATAACTTGACATTGCTTGTTCCGGAGGATAAAATATTTATATAAAAAGAGAAAATTGTAATAAAAAAAAACAGTAGCCGAAGGGGAAAATAGATGAATAAAAATTGACAAACACATAAAAGGTAAATATGTACATGCATGAACGGTCAAGGTACTAAGAATTGTTAAAAGCGTTTAGACAGTTGTGTGCGGAATTTATAATGTAAATCGCAGTTGAAAAATTCTTTTTTCTTGTGAATATTCAGTCAGTGATTCGCATACACCTGTCTTTTAATCACCTGAAGTATCTGTTTCTCGCTCACACACGTATATTTGCATGTGTGTGTGCATACATACATACATACATACATACATACATACATACATACATACATACATACATACATACATACATACATGTATGTAGACATACATACATACATACATACATACATACATACATACATACATACATACATACATACACGCTATATACACGCACGCAAAGCTTTTTGTTTTTCAATTCATCTAGTCCGCACAGATATTTTAGTAAAGAATAATCTGACTTTTGCCTCTTGTTGACACAGCATAGGCATAGGAAGGTTCAAGCACCTCCGTGTTAACAGCATAAGGAAAAAGAAAACCTGACACATTAATTGGAAGGGAGTAATTACGAAACCGGAGCGATCATCAGAGCCTTATAAAAGAGGCGGAGAGACGCCTCTCCCGTCGGACGTTTGTTGCGTGAATCAATTAGCCAGTTCGGGATAAAAAAAAAAAAAACCGGCGGAGGAAAAATCTTTTCCGGGGAAAAAAAAAAACGACACGGGGGGGAAAAAATGATGGAAAAAGCGGCGAGATTCATTTACGGAATACATTATGGAGCCGTAGGGGGAAAGACTCAAAAATAGAATTATAGCTAGAGGAAATGAAAAAGAGAAAGGGGGGAAAAAATAATACAAAAACTACGCTTGGTGCATGTATTTACATTTTTAAAACCGCCCTCATCTCTCCACCTATCCGACAGTTTTTATTCGTATTTTTTGTATTCTCTTTTCCTTTCTCCCCAACCCCAACCCCCCCCCTCTTTTTTTTAAAGAGGTTTTGACTTTTCCTCTTCCATTCCCTTAAGGAAGCTGAAACATAAATATGGAGATGAACAATCCTCTCATCACGTCATCTTTATACGGAGATCCTGCATTCTTTCTTAATGGACTTCTGCTCCATATATTTCTCGTCTTGGGCGTTACGTCTTTACGAATGTATAGAGTTAAAGTATACATACGTGTATGGAACTTATTTTTCGTATATACAGAAATGTATTATACGACGATGCACTTGTGCAGTATGCTGTTACACACACATTATATTTATAAATATAAAAATATATAATATATATATATATATATATATATATATATATATATATATATATATATATATATATATATGTGTGTATATATATATATATATATATATAATCATTTAACAAACAATTCACTATACCTCGAGAATAACTTACACCGAAGGTTAGAGATATGCTTCGTCCTCGGCAGGATTCGAATCGATGCTTGCTTGGAAACAAAAATAGACAGTGACTTAGTCTTAGACCACTGAGTGGTATAAGACATTGTCTGTCGTCGTTTCTGTATTGGTCGTCGAGTTCAAATCATCATTATAATGCAGAGGATGTATAATACATACATACATACATCATTATAATGCAAGTATATATATTATATATATATATTATATATAATATATATATATACATATACATACATATATTATATATACATATATATAAATATAAATAACACATATATTTTATATATATATATATATATATTTATATTATAATATATATATTGCAAGTTTAAGTAAACAAGACGTCAGACTGTGACATTTCCTTATTAATCTCAAGTATTTTTATTGGTGCGAGTTTAAACTGTCAACTATGGCTGTGAATTTTAAGCCTACTGTGATAGTCCAGGCAGTTCTGTTGTTGTTGTTATTAATTATTTCTGAAATATTTGTATATCAGTAGATGCAAATTTTAATGTAAGGACTTTGAAATCCAATTCTCCTTCCATCATCCTTATGAGATCGACAGAGAGCTCTCCTTATTGGTGTCAAGTTCTTAATTTATACCAAAGGCAGAACTCGTGGCTGAAATACTAGTTCTTATTGTTATTTAGCATTTATTTATCTTAAGAAACTTGCAGCCTACGCCTGGTCAGGGTAACGTTAATCGTTTTGGGCTGTCCCTCAACCACCTTATTTCTCTGCTCTGAAATAATCTTATTACAGCACCAATGAATAACGCTATCGAATGTTTAGTATTCTTAACAAAAACGTTTTAAGCAAGATCGTTGACTGTGATCATCGCCACATTTTTTTTATATAAATGTTTTATTGATTTTTTTTTCATTGCTGTAGGGCAGTGGTTCTCAAACTGGGGGTAATTACCCCCGTGGGGGTAACGAAACCGTTGCTGGGGAGTAACGAGGCACTTTCTAAAAGCATGCGATGTGCACTGTCCTCTACAGACCCTCGCATTGATATTTTAGTAAAAGACAAACAATACCATGTTTCCCGTTAATAATGCAGCAATAATGCCTTTATTTTCTGTTAATTATCAAAGAAATAATGCTTTAATTCCAATTTGTAACAAAAGGAACAATGCTTTAATTTCAATTTTTTGTCAAAGGAATAATGTCTAAAATCTAAATTCTTTATTTCTTAAGACTTGAGTAAAAGTAAAATGAATTTCTTACATATAAAATGCATTAGATTAGAAATTAAGCATTCCAATATTTTTCTTTCTGTTACATTATAACTTTACATAAGTGAAGAGGAATGGGTTAGGGGTAATGGTGATCTACCACACCACTGGCCCCGGGGGTAACGATACCAAAAAATTTGAGAACTACTGCTGTAGGGTAAGTTGACCTATAGAGAAATATTAGCTATGGCTTTTAAATGTCACTAAACTAGATTAAACCTCGAATCTCAATTCAAGTCATTTTGTTGTGATTGTTAAGTCTTTATTCAACGGATTAGTAACTTGAATTGAATGAATATACACGTATGATAATTTGGCGATATATATGCGTAAAAAACTGAAAATGTGTCTACAGATATATGACGTTTCCCCATAAGTGATCGGATGAAATACAATTAATAGTTTTGCTGGCTCGGTCCATTGGTATCCCTTGTCAATATATGGTTTTGATTGAATTACTAATACGTTATATCTTTATAGTATTTAGCCCTGTCTTTTAATTATTATTTTTTTTTTTACTAAACCATCATCACTTTGTAGCGTTCATTCTCACAGAAAAATGTCGGGTGCAACTTGTATAGTCATCCGTTCTCGAGTAAACTTGAAATTGGGATTGGAATTTGTTTGCTTAGTCACAGTCTTTTAAAGTAAACAAGGTGAATTGATATTTATCTTTTGGTTTACTTCTACGAACAAGTAAGAACTGAAGTGGATGAGTATATATTTATATTTGACTTTCTGCACGAATGGCTAAATCATGTGCATATTTTCTTATAATATTTTTAATCTTGCACCTTAGGTTCGATGACTTTAAACAGCGCCATTACTGTTCCTTATGGCAGTATTCTTATGGTTTAATTTTCAGATCAAAAGTCGTAGTTTGTTGCCAAAAATGTTCTTTTCTTCGTTTTCCTGTGTTCGTTCTGTACATCGTGATTATAGTGGCCCCAGGTTTAACAGGTGATAGCAATGATATAAACAAGTCGATGGGAATTTTGTAACAAAGACTCCCATTCAAATATATGCCTTTTATCTTCAACTCTAGTATATAATCCCTGTTGAAGAGGCGCGCTTTGTGTTGCAAGCAAATGATAATGGTTTTTAGTTCGTGTGGAATGCTATTGATGATTTTAAAACGATGTTGTTAATTATCTGCGTTCTACAAGTCATGTCCGGAAAGACGTACGGCACTATCGCTGGCTTTGTCTTCGGCTTACTGACTGCTAACATATGTGTTTTCTTCCTTTTGGCGCCTGAAGTACCTGTCAGGGAATTGTTGCGATGAAAGGCCCAAGGTGTTTGTACTGCATAAAGATATCCTTATTTCAGCAGTTTTTAATGAAAAGCTTAAAACCTTTTCCAGGGGGCTGGTAGGAAAAATTGTTTGGCAACGAAAGGTTATGCAGATATTTTCAGGGTTTCTTGTTGACATTTCACAAACAGGCATGAATTTGTGGTGTGTTTCCTCATGCGAATCTAACGCCAGCAGGGCAGAAAATTTGTTGTTGTGGTATACCTGAGGAGTTAGAGGTTTATGAATGATTGCACTGATACTTGACAAACAGGGCACTTGATGAAAAACCATTGGTAGTTGTAACTGCAGCTGTCAGGTCTGCCAGTTGCAATTACAGTTAGCTGCACCTCTGTAAGGTCGTTTGTTCTTTCTCTGTGATGTCTGTCATAGGTAAAAGTAGTGAGTGATCTTTGCAGCCTGGAAATTTTTGTTAGAATTTTCTCATACAGCTGTCTTCAGGTTGTTTAAGCGCGGTCCAAAGAATAAGTATTAATTTTTAAATATTTTTTTTTGCTGGTGGGTACCTTCTTAACTGTCAGTATATTTTTATCAGTTTTGCATTTTTTGCAACGATTAGCCTCTGCATTCAAATCGTTGTTTCGTTTTTTCTCTTCTGCTGTTAACACCTCATATATTCAGCTGTATGCGGCGATGCATTTTATTTTTCCAACTTGAAGGTTGTCTGATACATCTATAATGAATATTTCTTCCTCAAGTGACGACTGCATTCATATTCATGCTTCCTTACGTTGCATTTTCAATGCACATGTCAATGCTGCATTGTTATTTATGCTTCATTGCGTCTTAGGAATTGATGTTATCAATAGTATTTCTTTTCCAGTTTCCCTGTCGACGAATCCGGATAAGAAAATCATCAAAGGAAATCATTCTTTCGGAACGCTCTATCAGGGAGCCGTAGGGGAGAGTGTATATGTAGATTTGTATGGAAATGAAGCCTATACTGAAAATTAGCCTTTTTATTCGCTGGGAGTATGCAAATTTTACTGTTGCTTTATTATGCTGCAACATGAATATTTCATTGATGACTTGAGTTACGACTTGGCGCTTGTACAAAAAAAAGGAAAAAGGAGAAAGACGAAAAGTCAGCCGTATTGCAAAACTGGGATTGTTTCTGTATTTTCTGGTGGCCTTTGCTAATGAGAAATGATTTTCTTCGTCGTCATACGTATTTTTGTCGATGTAAAATGTTCTCGTTTCTTATGATCTGATTCCTGATTCTCATGATGATCTCAAGCTGTTGAAGGTCAGGTCTCTGGCAGCAGTTGGCAAGAATTAATCATAGTATGATGATTTGTCATTTATTGAACTTGGTCAAGACAGGAATGATTCTTTTAGTTCTTAGATTACTGGGAAGTCTGTTGAATGTATGTTGCTGTTGTACTCTGAATGGTGAGCGTATACAACACGAACTCTTGTAAATGTACTTTATTGTCTTAATTGTAATAGTGGCAACCAAGGAATTTAAGTATTTAATGTTGATACTGAAGTAATGGGTGATCTGTCCCTAACGTGTAGGGTTGAGTTGAGATAAATTAGTGTACATTTTATTTTATACTTATATACATACATACACAGACATTTTTTAATTATCGTGAGAAGTTGACTCCTTGTATGAATTTAATTATACCAATAAGACACCCTATCTTCTAGACTAATTCCCTTTTTTAATACGCCAGTGTTCCAATTGTTAGATACTTCATCGTTATGTCATTGCTGTTTGTGAAGTAATATATAATGAGTTTTTTTTTATTGTTTTGTTTGAAATCACGTTACCTATTTTCAGATAATTGAAAATTAAGGATGGCAGACGCCTAACGTGGACTTTCCCTTGCGATCAAAATGATGGGCCATTTATGGGGCATTAAAGTTAGACCCGGCAGAGATTTCGTCATTTCTTGGAACAGTGTGATCTTGATACAGCAAAGCTGTGGCCTCTCATTGACCCTTGGCTATGTCAGCCAAGATTAAGAGCCCCCTGTGAGCAAAAGAACGCGAGAGGGGATTGGTTTGAATGGCTCGCATGCCGTGGGTATTGTCTTTCCAAAAATCTCTTGACACTTTCGTTTTCTTTTTTATATGCCGGATATCATCCTTTTTGTATATGAGAATGAATAGAAAAATTCTTTTTTTTTTTCAATTTGTTAAAATTGCGTTTTTCGTGAGCATTGACCGAAAAGGTATTTTTGTTTTGTTTATTGCGATTTTAAAGGTTGATAAGTTCAAATTTTTTAAGACTTTTTTTATACGTTTAAAGCATTTTTTATATGTTTTTAATACCGAATAGCATCCTTTTCTGCACATGAGCATAAATAAGAAATACTTTTTTTTTTTCAAATTGCGTTTTTCCCGAGCATTGACCGAAATATGTATTTTTGTTTTGTGTATTGTGTTTATAAAGGTTTGTAATTTAAATTTACCTTTTGACAGGGTAAAACGAGTATTTTAGAAGATTTTTTATGCGTCTGAAGTATTACTAAGTTTTACAGTAGACAAGTTTACTACCTTACGCATATTTTCGAAATGGACTATTGATATTAAAATATAAATAATTGTCGAGTAAGTCACTGGTACACTGATATACTAAGGGTAATACCCAGAAACGAGTTCCAGGTCTGAAAAGTGTTGTAGTAATGTGGATATGAAGTTATATATATATGCTTTATATATATATATATATAGTATATATATATATATATATATATATTTACATATATATATGTGTATTAAAACCGTATATTCAGAGAGAATAATTATGTATTATATTTCATCAAACAGCACATTAACTTAATTATGTATTACGTAGTTTAGGTAAAATAAATATACATATATGTATAAACAAAAAATGTATGAATTTACACACACACACAGACACAGTGTGTTTATGTGTGTGAGTGTGTTTGTGTGTGGTGTGTGTCTGTGTGTGTGTGTATTGTATATTTATATTTTACCTAAACTTCGTATATTTATTTTAATTAAGTTAATTCAGAGCTGTTTTCTGATGAATGCATACATACATAATTATTCTCTGAATATACGGTTTTAATTTTGCTTTTGTCCTTTGCTTGCTACAAAGTCGAA
>NC_089741.1:51251857-51266857 GCF_040412425.1 Macrobrachium rosenbergii
ATAATCGTGTTGCCATATCGCTTGCTGTTTGGCAGAACTGCTTTCTACAGAGGACTCGCTCAAAATGAAATTATGCAAGTACAGATATAATCAAAAGTACTGTTATTTTGTGTATGCAGCTTTTCAGTTTTACGACAATGAAATCATTGCTTTATTGTAAGCCTTCTATAAAAATTATTATTGATAAGTGAAAAGCAAGGTAAGCCGATTTTGATCATTGCCACGTTTTTGTGTAAGCCTGAAAATACAAAATAATACACGTACATAATACAGAATAATACACATACAAACACACACACAATAATATCTTAGAAAACATGGATTCAGATCATTTTATAAAAAAAAAAGCTTTCGTATTAATATAAATATCAGCCTAGGAATGCACAAACATGTCCCATTTATTAAAAACACAAATATGTAAACACAGATTTTAAGGAAGGCAGTTTATTTGGGTCAAATAGCAAAGGTATGAACCCACCTGCGTGGAAAACGAGATTTGTCAGTGGAGCACTGACCTCGGTCACAAATTAAGTAGCGGCTCCATTTTTTTTTTTGTCACTGTTTGTAAAATCACCGAGAGTAAAATGTAAATATCTACCGCTATGTGTAATTCCTCTTGAATATGTCTAAAAAAAACTAAAAATTGGCCAATTCTAAAAGTTTAATTTTCTGGATTCATACATAGTTTAATTTTATATATATTTACATATAGTATTACATATTTGGTATGTATATATATTTATATATATAATATATATATTTAGTATGTGCATTTATATATATGTATATGTATATATACATTAATATAATATATTTATATATATGTTTATATATTATATATATATGTATATATATGTATATATCATATATATATAATATATATTTATATGTTTATATACATAATGTATATATATATATATATATATATATATATATATATATATATATATATATATATATATATATATATATATATATATATATATATAATGTGTGTGTGCATAAATATGTAATTACACATTTTTAAAGGAACCAAGTTTTATAGGGATCTTTTTTTCTGCAGGGATATATGGCGTCTTCACTGCTTAAAACCTTACACAAGTACCTAATGCGTCTTCCTAGGTATACAGTATATATATTGAGAGACAAATGAAGGAAAAAATCTGAGTAATTGATAAAATTACTAGATCTATGTAAACATGAATTACTGGAATAAGTAATATAATTAGAATTTTAAAAAACTCGATGCAGTAAAAGACAAAGAAAATCAGGTCTCGAAGTGGCGAAACAAGAACTAAAAATACCTTTTCCTCTGTAATAAATGATTCATCTTCATCATCATCTTAGATTAAGCCAGCCTTGTGCTGGCACGGGCTCTTGCTCTAGGGCAGCCGGGAAGTAAAGAAGTGATTAAAACAGGGAAATTTCTTTACAGAGCCCCAGCGGACTACATGTGCCCTTAGTACTTGCCAGTTTGTTCTCTCCTTTTCTCTCTGTAAACGGACTACGAAAACATAAGTGGGAAAACCAGAATTGTAAAAAAAAAAATAGTAATAACAAATTTTCAGTTTTTCTTGCTGCAAAAATTGAAAAATGTGTATATGTATTGTTGTTGACCTGCCTTGCTGTAAAATCCAAATACCAGTGCGTCGCCAGAAAGCCGGGAGACCGTAAAGTAGTAACAGTAAAAAAAAACAAAAAAAAACAATGGAAAACGTGGAAGAAAAAAGCATTCTTGGATATTTCTGTTATGTGTGCGTAAAAAACAAATTCTTTGTAAAATATTACTTTTGTATTTGTACTAGAAATCTGGATTGGCACACTGCTTTGATAGTAAACTTGTATTCCATTATGTTGTCATACGTACAAAATTCTGTTTACTGTTCATATTGTCAATGTACTCTAAATAGTTGATCGCCTAATTCTTTATCTTCAGTTTGTTCAAGCCTGATTGTAGGAGTAGGATCACTGGGAATATGTCCACCCAACGCAGGACTTTAGTAGTTGAGTGTTTATGTTTATTGAGAACTGTATACAGAACATGAAAGAATTGTCCGACGAAAGATTCTAATAATTTCGTATACATTTTTTGCAGTTATATTGAAAGGAAAATTAACTCAAGTTTAGGCAAAACTTCAGCGTTGTTTTCCCACCTTAATAGTTATTATTTTGGACATATGTAAATCGCTAGACGAAGTGCCTAATAATTTAACTCGGCATATATTGACGATCATTATTCATATCCTTTGTCTTCTGGAAAAAGAAAGCTGGCGCTGTGGAACTTTCTTTTCCCCTTGGTGATCCTGTTGTGCTTCCATTTTCAAAGATTGTCTAGGAGTATTTGTAATTCGGTTCGTCACGGAACATTCAGATACCGTAGGTTTATGACATGAATCTTGGCTACAGTGTCTTCAGTCAAATTTACTCGTGGTATACGTGTCACTAAGAAAAGAAAGTTGGATGGAAAAGCAGAATAACCGGATAATATTCACTTAAAATTTTGTTGAAGAAAGAATAATCCTATTTTACTGAAACTGTTCACAGTATAGCAATGTATCCATGAATGAAATTTGACATCAGGAACAGAGAGGGAGAGAGAGTAATGAACAACGAAAATATTCAGCCCTTGCATAACGGTAGTGACCAACAGAGAGAGAAAGAGAGAGAGAGAGAGTCCATTTTCTTTCTTATCAAGTTAAGCATCCATTTGTTATCGGGTTAATGACTTCGATTTTGCTTATCGAAATCACGTAAACATAACGGTTATGTTCTTGCAGCGTTAATGCTGTTATCGCCCTTGCATGCTTTTGGGCGTGTCACTGCCAAAACTCATTAAAGGACCAGTTAGTTGCTTTTTAGAACCTGGAGTTCCAAACAGCTGTCTGATGTTATCGTTGGTTTTTAGCCTGAGTTTTCGGTATTCAGTACGTTAATAAATCGGCCGAAAAGGAAAAGTAAAAGGATAATAGACTTTATTTCTCTGGTGTGGTACCGAGTTGTAGACTTTTCACCTCTGTACTGAAAAGCTGGATTTTAACGCTACAAAGGTTAAATGTCCCGAGAGAGAGAGAGAGAGAGAGAGAGAGAGAGAGAGAGTTTTTAAAGCTCCATCGCATTAGATATCCAATTGCTAATTAATGTTGATTGATTAATTGATTAACCACTGATATGTGATGCGAAACAAGATACATACACCGGTGGCGTAGGGACACTTAATTACCGCAGCCATGACACGTGAATCGCCCAACTGATTCTACGTCATGAGTGGATGAGGGCGTGATTGGCTAAGCATGGGTGGGAACGCTCTGGGGGAGGATGGGGGTTGGGGGCGGGAGGGGTTACGTTTCAGTACTTCGTGGTGGTAGAATTTAGGAATTAGCGAGTTAGAGTGGGTTGTTGGTTGTGGGTGGGAAGGTAGGAATTTGGTGTTTGGGGCGGTTGTTGTGTATACTTAGATGGCATCGTGTGTCGGGGATAGGGGTGGGTGAAAGTGGTGGAGGAGAGGAGAGGAGAGGGGGAGGGGAAGGGGGATAGGAATGAGGGATGATAATCGAAGAGAATAGCGTGACAACGGCTAGTTAGCAACGGTGACCAATGGGTCCCATTAGTTGTGAAACGGCGCTGAGGGTGCAGGAAGAGAGAGAGAGAGAGAAAGAGAGAGAGTTGACCTTAGTTCAGTATTTGTATATATATAATATATATATATATATATATATATATATATATATATATATATATATATATATATATATATATATATATATATATATATATATATATATATATATATATATATATATATATATATATATATATATATATATATATATATATATATATATATATATATATATATATATATATATATATATATATAATGTTATTGTATGAAACTGACAGCAATACACTACAATACAATTTAATTCTGTGAGGAAAGGCTGTGCGTATTTTATGGATGCCGTTACGTATTTAAAAGATAACATAGCGATAAGAAAAACTAAAACCAAATTTTGTCATGCAAAGGACGGTGCATAGGAAGAAAGTAATTAACTGATACAGTAATAAGTTTTATGGTAGATTCATATTTATATATATATATATATATAATATATATATATATATATATATATATATATATATATATATATATATATATATATATATATATATATATATATATATATATAACAGTATATATATATATATATATGTGTGTGTGTATATATATATATATACACAGTATATATATATATATATATATATATATATATATATATATATATATATATATATATATATATATATATATATATATATATATATATATATATATATATATATATATATATAAAGATATATGTATATGAAATACAAAGGGTTAGTAACGATTTGAGGATTGCAATGCCATGTCCTCACAAGTGACATGAAAATAACAAGTTCCTTTTATAAGATGAAGGATTGCATGACTCTAATTGCATTGGTGACAAGTAAATAACACTGGGGGCTTTAAAAATATATGGGTCTTTATATATATTTTTTTAATACAAATACCATAGATGCGAAACCTTTCCAAGATTTATGGTCAACAGTAATAAATGTAATTTTATTCCTGTTACATAAGACAGCTGAGTTTCCACAGTAAGTCTTGAATATAAGTTTGCCCTGCTCTTTGCTCATTCCTTGCTGTCCTCTTACCGTCAGATCTTCCTGCAACCGCTCCCCACCCCCCCTCTTTCTACCCCGTGTTTTTTTCAGTTGCCTGTTATATCCATGCATGCAGAGTCCTTATATAGACAGACCAGCATCAGCTGTGGACGCCGAAATTGGTAATAAAACTGACAGAAAAAAGATGTAAAAAGGGACTTAGGAGTAGCAGTGTCGTTGGACATGCTCTCTCTCTCTCTCTCTCTCTCTCTCTCTCTCTCTCTCTCTCTCTCTCTCTCTCTCTCTCTCTCTGTACAACTATGATAGAAGTGCAATGTCATGTTCTCTTCTCTCTCTCTCTCTCTCTCTCTCTCTCTCTCTCTCTCTCTCTCTCTCTCTGTACAACTATGATAGAAATATAATGTCGTTGGGTATGCTCTCTCTCTCTCTCTCTCTCTCTCTCTCTCTCTCTCTCTCTCTCTCTCTCTCTCTCTCTCTAACAACTTTAAATGTAATCTCGTTGTATCTCTCTCTCTCTCTCTCTCTCTCTCTCTCTCTCTCTCTCTCTCTGTACTAACATGAATAAAAAGTAGAATGTCGTTAGGTATGCTCTCTCTCTCTCTCTCTCTCTCTCTCTCTCTCTCTCTCTCTCTCTGTACAACTATGATAGAAATATCAAATGTCGTTAAGGGTGATGCCTCTCTCTCTCTCTCTCTCTGTACAACCATGATAGAAGTAGCAATCAGTCAACTTAATTGTCGCTCTTGTAGCTCTCTCTCTCTCTCTCTCTCTCTCTCTCTCTCTCTCTCTCTCTCTCTCTCTCTCTCTGTACAACTATGATAGAAGTAGCAATGTCGTTGAGTAGCTATCTTTCTCTCTCTCTCTCTCTCCTGTACAACATAATAAGTGTCGCTCTCTCTCTCTCTCTCTCTCTCTCTCTCTCTTTCTCAACTGTACTAACTTTGATAGAAGTAGCAATGTCGCTTGAGTGTGCCTCTCTCTCTCTCTCTCTCTCTCTCTCACTGTACTAACACGATAGAAGCCAGCAATGTCGTTGGACATGCTCTCTCTCTCTCTCTCTCTCTCTCTCTCTCTCTCTCTCTCTCTCTCTCTCTCTCTCTCTCTCTCTCTCTGTACTGCTGTGACAGAAGTAGCAATGTCTTGGCTTGGTCATCTCTCTCTCTCTCTCTCTCTCTCTCTCTCTCTCTCTCTCTCTCTCTCTCTCTCTCTCTCTCTCTGCCTACTACCATGATGCAAGTAGCAATGTCGTTAGACGTGTTCTCCCTTTCTTTCTCTCTACAAACCATGTGCGTGCGACTTGTATTCATGTTTGTCACATGGCAAAAAAAAAAAAAAAATTGTGCAACACAAAATAAATCTATAAGATAAGACCTTACTGTAGTTGGAAGTTGGGGAGGGCGGCCAAATGGGCGTGGGAAATGAATAGAGGATGAAAGAAATTGGAAGGGGGAGAAGGATGAATGGGTAAGAAACAAATACTGCACGAAGCAGCAGAGGTCACAGCAAAAAAAGAAAAATGGGAACAAGTGAGAAGGAAAATAAAGTACGGGAGATAAGGGGAAGAAGAGGGCGACTACTGGAAGAGGAGTAATAGATAAACTTAAAGCCAAGGAATAAATCCACTCTCTCTCTCTCTCTCTCTCTCTCTCTCTCTCTCTCTCTCTCTCTCTCTCTCTTGTTCCTTTCGTTTCCTTTGTAGTAAATTGTGGTGGGAAGTGGACTCAGGTGGGAGGATATGAAGTGAAGGTTTTACAAGGTTACTGAGAAAACTCGGAGAGGGAAAATGAAATAACTTTAATAAACAGAAAAGCTGAAAACTGACCATTACTTGCATTTAGATCAAAGGAGGCGGTGGTGCCCTGTTGTCTGTAACAAACCGTTGTTTCCTATTTATTTATTTATTTTTGTTATTGGCATCATTTAAGACACCTCGGGAAACTTTTAACTTAAAACCTCCGCCAATATAGTTAGACAGAGATTTGCATTCACTCGTATCTGCTCGTCTGTCTGTCTTTATCCAGCCGTGTCTGTCTGTCTGTCTCTGTCTATCTCTCTGTTTATATGTCTGTTTGTCTATCTGTCTGTCATTTATAAACTTTTGGGAAATTCTGTACAGGGGTGATTTTCTTATTATAGAGGTGACGAGAAAGTTTTTTTATGTCTCCGGATACCTGTCAATGGTATGAGTGTGTACTTACAAAATATCGTAGATAGTTATCGATGGATTGTGATGAAATTTGGTACAGAGTGGGTTATGGGGGCAAGGAGATTTTATTGCATTTTGACATAAAGCTGAAACCACAGTAGGAAAATCTACATCCATGAGTATCTTGAAAGCTAATGATGGATTACAATGAACTTTGGTTGATGGGTGGGGTATAGTGCAAGAATAAGCTTTGATATGGAGATCGATCCCTATTTTTAGTTTTCTTTAAAAGAAAACTATTGAGATGGCTTTTTGTATACTCGTCCACCCGCAGATCTTAATAACTACAGAGGCTAGAGTGCTGCAAATTGGTATGTTAATTATCCACCCTCCAATCATCATATCTAATTGCAGGCCTCTAGCCTCAGTAGTTTTTATTTTATTTAAGGTTAAAGTTAACCATAATCGTGCGTCTGGCACCGCTATAGGTGCCAACAACACAGGCCACCACTGGGGTATGGCTGAAAGTTTCGTGGGCCGCGGTTTAGAGTTTCATACAGCATTATACGATATACAGAAAATATGCGCCGAAGTTTCTTCGGCGGAGTCAAGTTTTCTGTACTTGATTCTGCCGAAGAAACTTCGGCGCATATTTTACTTGTTTCTTATTATATGCATTTTTTGGTGATGCGAGAGGAACGTGTATTTAAATAGAAGCAAACACACTCCACCTATTAGGACCATGCGCACGTAGAAAGACAATACCAACAGGTTATTTAAAATTTAAACGGTCTTATTGTTATGATGTAATGTTTCCTGTAAAAAAAAAAAAAAGAAAGTGAAACTCTCTTGACATCAACTTGAATATTGCGTTTACAGTCCCTAATAAAAGAAATAAAAAAAAATTCAGTCACAGAGAATAACTTACATTTGTTTATTTATTTGATATCTGATAACGCCTTTTAAAGTGCAACTAATTGACAACGAATTTATATACTTTTACTTTTACGTTTGTGTCTATTTTTCTGTTTGCATTTCATGTTTCTAGAATTACATTCATGATTAAAAGGGAGGGGAGATTTTCTTGGAATATGTTGAAATGTGAATCCGAAAAACATGATTGGTGGAATATTACAAACTGTATGGATTTATTTCTTTTGGCGAAGAAACTTCAGAGAATGTAAATTTTCTAATGAAAACAGTTGTTAGAATTAATTATCCGGGTATTTAATGTTTTAAAAACTGTAAACTTTTTATGTTACGACAATTATGGAAATAATTGAGTTCCTGTAGATAAAAATTACATAATTAAACGTGTCATGCAAGGGTTTTCCTCTCTCTCTCTCTCTCTCTCTCTCTCTCTCTCTCTCTCTCTCTCTCTCTCTCTCTCTCTCTCTCTCTCCGTAAAGAATAATGATAAGGATTACTACCTTCTACTAGTGTTTTTTTTATCAGATATCAACGATTAAAATTAGAAATAAAAGTATTTTGGAATAAAATAAAATTTCATGTTATTCGGTAAAATCTCTTTCATCTGTGAAGAAATTACGTATTTCGAAATCATTTTTTTTCACATCATTTGTGGTAGGGTACGATAAGAATTAACGTCAGATTATCAGCCACCGCTTGGGTGAAACGTATTTATAAAAGATCTGTTTCTTCATTTCAGTAAGGAGATTTAGATTTTTCGGATGAGAGCAATAGTTGTCGAATGCAGAGAAATGGAGCACGAAAGTCTTTCTCGTGATCTTTGTCTAAATCTTACAGATTATACATAAAAAAAAAACAAGTAAAAATGCGCCGAAGTTTCTTCGGCGCAATCGAATTTTCTGTACAGCGTATAATGATGCATGAAACTCTCAGCCAAGGCCCATGAAACTCTCGGCCGCGGCCCATGAAACTCTCGGCCGCGGCCCATGAAACATTAAGCCACGGCTCGGTGGTGGCCTGTGTTGTTGGCACCTATAGCGGTACCAGAAGCACGATCCGTGGCTAACCGCAACCTTAAATAAAATGAAAACTACTGAGGCTTGAGGGTTGGCAATTAGGAATGTTTGATGATTGGAGGGTGGATGATCAACATACCAATTCGCAGCCCCCTAGCCTCAGTAGTTTTTAAGATCTGGGGGCGGACAGAAAAAGTGCTGACGGACAGACAAAGCCATCTCCATAGTTTTCTTATACAGAAAAATAAAAACCATGACGTCAGGAAGGAATAAGATTATCGATCCAAGATATAGGTTTCACTGTCGTTTGATTGTGATTCTCTTAAAACAACATAGGAATTTCTGCACCTGTTTAGAATTTCTAAATCTGGTTACTTCTTGGATGATTCCTCTCTGCGTTGTGCATGTTATAGCCTCCGCGACTTAGGGGATACATAGCTTAATTTTGTATACATATGTAGAATGGTTTTCAAAATATCCTGTGTAGGTAGCATCATGCCGCAAGGTTTCATGATTAAAAGGGACTGTTCAAATGATTACCGTGTAGTTAAGAGTGCGAAATAATGTTGTATTATCAGTACAGAAAATCTGGTACATTTGGCAGAAATTTTTTGGGATAATACTCGAGAAATTATTTGAGATAATGTTGATATGGCAGTTCCTGTGAAGGAAAGCAAATATCCTAGAAGGAAAATTCTTATATTAGATTATCGTCAGGTATTGTTTGCTTGCAAGATAATGCTTACGTGAATATCTTGAGACACATTTCCTCTTTTTTATGCTTAATTTATACCAAAACAGAAGAGATTAGATTGATACAGGATATATATATATATATATATATATATATATATATATATATATATATATATATATATATATATATATATATATATATATACATATATATACATATATACATATATATATTTATGTGTATATATACATACGCATATGGGAAATATTAACTCAGTTTGCGGTTGCATAGTGTTTGTGGTAAATGAAGTTCACTAGGTCACTACGTTTTCTGCAAAAGCAGGTATACTGAAGAGCTGAAGGATTTGTTCCTCTAAAGATAAGGATGCGGAAGTGAGAACAATTCGTGAGCAACTTCTTCCTTCAAATACCTCGACCACGTCACTGAAAAGGCGGTTTGCAAAGCGAATCAGGTTTCCTTTTGTCCCATTAATAGGAGGTCAAAAGGAACATGCAACAGCAAAAAAAAAAAAAAAAAACCAGATAACATCAAGAAGATAAGTGAACAACCTTAAGGAGAGACAATCCTTTCGGTTTAGCTACCTTATTATGGAAGGATCCTTGGTCACTAACGTTTACAGGCACAAGAAAGCGACAAGAGATATTGGCGTATACGTGGCACCTTGTAAGGAATGGGGTAATTTGTACTTGGGTCTCAATGGAAAAAGAAGCCTTTCCTAGATAAAAATCAAACATCATCTTAAGTAACACCAACCACAGCATAGTCTAAGATACATAGCAGATTCTTTGTGGAAGGACGTGTTATTTCAAAGATCAGATACTCGAAGCGTCTTTGATTAAGCAAACAAAGAGAAGGAGCTTACCACAGGGCTTATGGACACCAAATAAAATCGACCCTACTCTTTTTTTTTAGAGGGGGGTCCTATATTAAAGGAGATTATCACCCCTTATCCTCTGGGCTTAGCCAGAACCTAACGAACTCTGCGTCCTTTAATTGCCTGTCATTTAGGAACTCCTTGTATAAATAGTGCTTCTGTGTACTGACAGCACAGTTATTGTTCGCGAAGGGGTGGAGATATACCCGAAATATGATGCTCTTCAGTGCTTCCTTTTGCTTCATTTATATGGATTTACTCTATATATATATATATATATATATATATATATATATATATATATATATATATATATATATATATATATATAATATAATATATTATATATATATATATATATAATATATTATTTATTTATATATATATATATATATATATATATATATATATATAATATATATATATATATAATATATATATATATATATATATATATATATATATATATATATATATATATATATATATATATATATATACTGTATATATTAACAGTTATATTCATAAATCTATGAATTACATGTACATATTTACAAACGTATAGGCTCACACGCAATATATGTAATGTATGTGTGTGTATGTATGTTTACATTTATGGCAAAATGTACCTGCTATTATAAAGTAATTCTTCGAATTGTGAATAGCATTATTAACAATGTGATAGGAAGAGTTAATATTTACCTTTTAGCTTGCATGACACTGAACGCAGAGTGAAAGAAAAGGCAAGAAAGAAGGATGTCGGGAGAAGGCGGTGAGACCGGGCCTTCAGCAGTCGAAAACAGCCGATACAATCTAAGGCGGTCGACAAGAACCTGGAATGAATGAGTGTGAAAGCCTTTGAATTCCTGTCAGGGGAGAGGTTAGATAGGAGAAGAAGAGCCCGAGGGAAACAAATGAAAACCAGGTTTAGGGGGATCGTCGTTCTCCTGACAGGGAGATACCCTCGAAACATAAGGTGAAGATTTATAACCCGGAGGTCACAGTCTGGCTTTAGGTGTATGTACTGGAAACCCCTTTCTCTCGCCCGCCAGATAAGGGAGAAAGAAGAAATAAACTCGGGCAAGAACAGGAGGAAGAGAGGATGTCGAGATAGATGCTCGGATCAAGGCTACGAGAAAAGTTGAGAAATGAAGACATCAGGAATCTAGTAGGAGTTAGAAACTTCACTGATAAGGGGGAAAGGACTCATGGAAGAGGGCCCTGGAGAATCCTGGCCCACGGTAGTAGAAACGGTGGCAACTAAATAAACACGCTCACAGACACGCACACATGCCTCGCGAACTTTTGGAAGACAAAAGAAAAAGATCGTACGTTACGCTGGTGATAAATTCCAACGTTGGAATTGGAAAGTGTTGGAAGGTGGGGAGGGAAAATGTTTTCCTTAAAGGGATCTAACAACTTGCATGCTGGCAATTTGACCGTATAAATCGTTGTTGACGGAAGTTATCATGTATCGAGACTGGAACGTATAAACACGCTGGTTGATTTGTTTTATGTATGGCCTGTGTATATATATATATATATATATATATATATATATATATATATATATATATATATATATATATATATATATATATATATTCACGCGTTATCTCTTGGAAGTTTGTAATTCCAGCTTCCAGCAGCAAAAGTTATTTTAACCCTTGAAATTAACACATTTCATTATAGGCAAATTTCCATAAACGCTCTTCAGAACCATGTGAAATGAAAACTTTTCCATATTTTCACATTGAATTTTTGTTTTCTTCCGCATTGTTTATATAAATTTTCAGATTCCTTTTAAAAAAATTTCATAGGTGCGTGTTTTATTGACCAGTTTATTGGTTAAATGAATAATTTTGGACAGCGGTATTCGATTAATGTTTTCCTGCTGTTACTAAGCTTTTCACAATTAAACTCCCCCCCTCTCTCTCTCTCTCTCTCTCTCTCTCTCTCTCTCTCTCTCTCTCTCTCTCTCTCTCTCTCAAGTGTCATGTGATCTCTGTCAAACTCGCCTACGAAACCGTAATAAATGAGTTAAATGAGTTTTATTTTCTTATTACTAACTATCATTGTCACGAAATTTTAGTGATTTGAAAAGGCAAGCTTCTTCAAACGTAAAATGCGCGTGTATGGAAGATTTTGAAAATAAAGTAAAGCAGAGAAAATGGAAAATGGAAATTAGAGGAGGATGACATTTATAAACAGACTGATAAATACTTCTCAAAACAATTTTCCATTTAAAAGTCATCGCACGGACGGACTTTTACGGAAGCATTGCCACAGCGCTTCGACTTACGATGATCCAAATCGGTGACAGTGCCAGTCATATTTTTACAAGAAGCTTCTATCATTTAAATGTTATGACAGTTCTTTAGGTCAGTTACGTGTACGTTTGGCTTATTTTATTCTCATTCGGGAATAACGTGACAGAAAGCCAAAATTTCTTAATCATTTCACTTTTTTGAATGATTTTTGTTTTGGCCCATCTCTGCTGTAACCTCTTTAAGCGCCATTATCGGTGAGGCCGCATGTCCACTCTTTCCTCTTGTGAAATGCTCTTTAACCACGGCATCCTGAACTAAGTTCCTTGTTTGCTTAGGTGGCCACCAGCGCCACCGTAGCCACCTATAAGGGCCAGCATGAGTGGGAAAAGAACCATTATCATCAGCGTCGTTTCCCATCATTGGAAGCAGCAGCTACCATCAAGGCGTGACTAATTATCATGAGAGACATTATACACAGCGCCTAAGTTCAGGGATAATTAGTACACGCTAATTGATTGTTCATGGCTGGCATGTCATTAATGCCAGACTTATTATGATTAGAAAGCGCAGAGGAAATAATTACATTACTCTTCGGCGACTCTACATGGGCACTAAGTCTCTCTTCCGTGTTAAGATTCACTTATTCTTCTCGGGAGACAAACAACGGTCTATTTTTTTTTTCTTTTTTCCTTGTTTTTGGTCAAATCACGATTGCGCATCTTTATTCCCCCGGCGAACTGATATCTCGGCTTCCTCGGTGAAGTTGCGGACGTTTTTAGGAGTTGGATGATCGTAAAAGAAATGGTGCAAGACGTTCCACTGATTTGTGTAAATCGGTACTGGATCACTCTCTCTTTTTCTTTCCACTCCTTCAGTTTAAACTATTGTCTCCCAGCCTGTCCCTTTTTTTCTATTTTTTATATCATGTTTTCTTTGTTGAATGTTTTGCTGGCCAAGGGAGTGGATAAGTTTTACATCTCCCTTCATACTTATGTCTAATGTATTAGTGATCCTTTTTCGTAATTTCCCCAATTTATTTTTAAGAATCCGACGTTCCTTCAGATAGTCGGAATTTCCACTGCATAAATAGAATTATTACTGTTTATTGGATGAAGTTTTGGTCAGCATTCAGAAGAATAAACTGTTGCCGAGTGATTTTGCAAGGTGGTTACATTTTTTTTACAGTGGGTTCTATAGGTATTTGTACGTAATTAATTGTACGTAAGTCTTGCAAAGCTTCCACTGGCCTGTTCCTTTTAATTAATGTCCGTAATTAAGGGCATTGAGCAAGTTTCCTGTCTTAATTGTATATTTTTCGTTAACAAAGTTGAAAGTATGATGTTATTTCCACTCGTGAATATGCGTGTATGTTTATCAGAAAAATCAGAAAAACGGTGTAACAAAATTTTCTGTAATTTGGCAGATAAATTCATTATGTGACCTTCCCCGGATAATTAATTACCCCCTTTAGACATCAGGTCAAGGTCCATTGAAACTGTTCCATCCAATTTAAAAGGAAGTGATATTTTAGGGGTTAAATTCCTCATGTCTGGCTGTGTATTAACGGTATTGTGTTCGTATTAAGTGTTTGTTAGTTCTTTATAGGAAACTCAAATGCTTTCATTGGTATGAGCTATGTATATATATATATATATATATATATATATATATATATATATATATATATTTATGTATATATATATATATATATATATATATATATATATATATATATATATATATATATATATATATATATATATATATATATATATATATATATATATATATATATATATATATATATATATATATATATATATATATATATATATATATATATATATATATATATATATATGTATATATATATATATATATATATATATATATATATATATATATATATATATATATATATATATGTATATATATATATATATATATATATATATATATATATATATATATATATATATATATAATAATCATGAAAGCTACAAATGTAAGCTTAATATCGAAATTACGCTACCTCGGTATATCTCCGTTGGAGAATTGTCGCCGAAGGGGAATTTATATAAGTGATAAATGAATTGGAATCGTGGGGACACGAACCCGCGACGAAAGCCTATTCAGCGACTCCAGTTGACGTAAACCATTGAGCCATCTCTTGATGGCTCAATGGTTTACGTCAACTGGAAATCTGTCGGCTTTCGTCAGTTTCCCATTCCAATTCATTATCACTTATATAAATTCCCCTTCGGCGACAATTCTCCAACGGAGATATACCGAGGTAGCGTGAATTTCGATATTAAGCGACATTGTAGCTTCATGATTGTTATATATAAATCACGGTGTGATAAAAAAATTTCATATATATA
>NC_089741.1:51271857-51306857 GCF_040412425.1 Macrobrachium rosenbergii
GTGTGTGTGTGTTGTGTAGAGAGAGAGTGTGAGAGAGAGAGAGAGAGAGAGAGAGAGAGAGAGAGAGAGAGAATGTTTTTTGATACATACCAGCGAGGAAAGAGAAAGCATCGTTCGTTTTCAAAACGAAATAACATTTTCAGTCTGTAAGCTGAAAATGACTGAATTAGCAAGAAAACAAATTTTAAAGTCTGCATAGACATATGTCATGAAATTCACTTAGTATAGACAAACTGTGACGTATTTCAAGCAGCAAACTCTCTTTCTCAGACGCAAAATGAGTTCTCTCTACAATCTCTTTCCTGGGCTTTGTGTCCGATCTAAGTCTTCATTTATCCCCATGATTGTGTGATCTTCGTACAGGTTTTCGTTCTGGTATGTCAGTGTCTATGCTTTTTCCATTAACTGTTACTCATTCCTTCTGTCCTTTTTTCCAGCCTCTTAATACAACTTTCTATCCCCAGTTCATCATTCATAATACGATTTTCCCACCGTCCTGTGGGTACACCTCTTCAAAACTTCTACACTTTCCCTGTCAGTGCTTATGTGTCTGTTGAATAGAGTAGTATAGGCTTTCTCAGATACTGCTTCACAGGCCAGAGTGCCTGTAAGGTAATAGAAATGCTTTCAGTCTTCTGAAACCTATCCATCTATTGCAAAACGGGTTTCTCCTCCCCTTTCTTTCTCGTTATCTCGCAGTACATTGCGGCTTGAAAAATCTCTTATCGTTTATTTATATTTGATAATTTTTAGCATTTCTTGTGACGCTGCCTGTTACATTCAGCACGCAGTACAGAGTTCGCCCCCCACACTGTTCCCACAACCACCACATTAGGAAATCTCATCGTCCTTGGTTTTTGGTTTTCTGTGAAAGAAAACTATTGCGCCTGCTTTGTCTGCCTGTCAGCACTTTTTCTCTCCGCCCTCAGATCTTAAAAACTATTGAGCCTAGAGGATTGCAAATTGGTATGTTGATCATCCGCCCTAGCCTCAGTAGTTCTTGTTTTATTTAAGGTTAAAGTTAGCCATAATCGTGCGTCTGGCAACGATATAGAACAGGCCACCACAGGGCCGTGGTTAAAGTTTCATGGGCCGCGGCTCATACAGCAGTATACCGAGACCACCGAAAGATAGATCTGTTTCCCGTGGCCTTGATTATACGTTGTACAGAAACTCGATTGCGCCGAAGAAACTTCTGCGCAATTTTTACTTCTTGTTATTAGCGCTAATGTGTCTTTCAGTACAATTATTATTGGTGTCCCAGGGGGCTCTGATCTGCACCATACCACTTGCTTGCAGGTTTTGCCCACCGCACATGACTTTTCATCCCTTCCATTTTTTCTGTCTTTCTCAGTCACGTTTTGTGCTGTTAGGAATGTAATGTACACTAGATAGTGTTCATGATGAATTTCCATTTACTTTTCGGTTATTGATAGTCATTCGAAATCCGTGATAATATTCGAGAATTTGGAAATGTCTAGTGTCTTAGTTTTATAGGTTTACGAATGGGGACGTGTTTCTGAAACGTTGCTTCTTGAGGGCACTTGTGAAATATTTGTATTTTCAGCAGTTCACCCTGGTACCCCGATTACTCTATAGTTTTTGAACTCTCTTTCCTGCCTTAGTTTTCCATCATGACTTACAATCTTTCTCCCTTCAAGAGGCGAGTCTGTCGCTTTCCTTCCCCTTATTCTTGTTTCTATCAAGCCTGGGCTACATTAGTTTCATGGTACCATTGTCCCACGGACTTCTTCTTCTTCTTCAAAAAAAAAGTAATGTCACTCCTTAAACCCCCTTTTTACTTTGGCACTTCCGATGTATAATAGACTGATTACTGCCACTCTAACATTTACAGTGACAGAGAAGTGTTTGAAAGTAAAACAAGATTGTTGATTATTGTAAAGTGGTCTGATCGTGCATAGAAAATTGAAGTTTTTGTACCTATTTTATTAGAGATATAGGATTAAATGATATACAGTGATTTGGTACGTCACTGCAGAAGTTTATCTGTATGAGTATATGCACCATCTTAATAAAGAATCAGTAAGATTCTTTGCATACAAATAAATAAGCGTATAATAGGGACATTTTAATGTATTGACTCTCGCATGGATGAACAACATTTTCCGGAGAATAATTAATCCTTCATTTGCCGTATGTTACTGAACACCATTGATTTTGAGTTTAATTTCCTGCATAGAGCAAATCGCATGTAAGCCTTGGTAAATTAATTTTCACCTGGTGTATTACCACAATTAGTAGTTGGAGTTTTGTAACATGTAGATCTGAACATATTTCTTTCATAATTTTTCGTTTATGGAATTTGCTGTCATGTAATAAGACTTATTTTACATTTGTTTCTTATGGGGAGTGTGGTATTTAAAAAAAAATAATCAACCCTAAAGAAACAAGAGACTTTTTTGCTTCATTCTGGAAAGACATAATATTAACATTCATATCTGAGTGTATAGGAATAGAACACTCGGAATTTTTACACTTCCACGAGTAGCTTTTTTCTTTATCGAGTAACCCTAAGGACATGGCCTAACACTTCTGAAATTATTTTTTGGGTTGCTGAAGATGGGATTTGTTTACGAATTTATCTGTACTTGTTTATTATTGTAAGGATGTGGCACGTGTTTTATTCTGCTGGCATAGAACCATGGTACATTTCACGGAGTCAAATATAAAACAAAAGAAATCCTTACTTGTAGCTATATAAATTAACTGAGATTACAATGTCCTTTCTAATGATAAATCAGGTTCATTTGGTTTTTAACTTGATCTTTTTCACTATTAAGACGTAGGTGTTCCGAGCCATCGGCCTTCTTCTAAAAAGGTGAATGATGCTGTTTGCAGTTATATGCATTAGCTGTTAGCATTATGAAATTTTGCAGGGGGCAAGCAAGGTATGATGTGAAAAAGTCCTGATTATCTGCCTTGCTAATTTCTCGGTTCTTCAATTGATTATATTTTCATATTTCATGAATAACTTAAAAAAATGTTAGTGGGTGCCTTGGTAATGTTTTCTCTATGGGGCCACTGAATGCAAATTACTTTTAGATATTCAAGAAAAGTGGTGGCGAACAACTGTTGCACATTTTATAGTGCTAAATTTGTACGCTTGTGAAGTTAATGAACGGTTGTTTGTTATAAATAATGTAGTTATTAGTACCCGAAAATAAAAGCACAGTTGAGGAAATAATTAGCAACGCAACGCAAATAGATATATCTCCATGCTCGGTTGCCCCCATTGTTTCTTCAGACCTCATTCAAAGACTGTTGGAACTTCTGGGGTGGATGGTGAGGTGGTACCGGAGACAGGAATTACCGGGGTCCTTTCCCAGACTCTAGTCCGGAAGGTTAGTGCGTCGGGGCGGGTGGTGGGTGAATGGGAAGGTTAAGGATGTCTATGGCCCTCCTCGGGGGGGCTGGTGGTGGCCGTGGGCCCGTCACCAGTCGCCCTCTTAAAAGCTAATGATCCATGATACCTCTATTGAAGCCTCGACCTTATTGTCATCCGATGGATTGGAAAAGGAGGGGTGGCTTATATTGATCCCATAATGGCACCCTCTCATAGCTGAAATAAGATTTCAAAATATCCCCCAAAAACTGGAGCGAGAAGATTGGTAATAAACGCTTTTCCTCCCATTATTGTTCTTCGTTTTTTCTTTCCATTCTTCTTCTGACTGTCAGATTCTTTTCTCGTCTATCGCTTTTGTATTGCGCGATTATTATTTTTTTGTCTCATTCCTTCGTGGCAAATGAGTTTGTTTTTTTATCTTTTCGTGTAATTGGAAAGTTGAGGAATTTATCCTTCGCTCGTTTTTCCCTTTAGTTAGAAATTGATAAGGAAAAGGACAAACGGGAATTTGGTCAGAGTTCTATGTAATTTTAAGCTTCCTTGATTTATAAATATGAAGCCCCAACAGATTCCCTAACCTTTTTATTTTCGGAAATCCAGGTTTGCTAACCACCCCATTATGCTGGGCATTTAAGAACTTTCGAATAAAACTTGATAGAATATTTTTAATTCTCCTTCTTTTAAATAAACTTATAGTTTAGAATTCCATGAAACCAGTATTTTTACCATTATTAGTCATCTGTTTACAGTAGAATTTGAAAAAAAAAGTGGATTTAAAGCGAAGTTGAATTCAAGGATGCAAAATTCAGCATTTAAAATTGCATGATTTCTAACTGAATGAGTGTGCGGAGTAGCATTTCTTTGTACTTTGGAGTGGGGTAGTGAGATAAATTTTTTGCATTATATTGCAGATTGTTGACTATATAAATTTAATCCTCCATATGTAACGATAGAATGTACCTAGCTGGATGCAGTGCAGACTAAGCCTATCAACTTCCTTGACTTTGTTTTGCCTTTCTATATTTTTGTCTGCCTGCAAAAGAAATTTGTTAGCGGCACAGGAAGCTTAAACAAACCCTGCCTGAAACTAGATGGTAACTGGAGAAAGTTGAGAATGTGAGAGAAGTTGCTTCTGTGTACTAAGTCTGACGCCACGCACGTGTTCAAGACTCTAGAACACTGGTTCTCAACTTTCGGACGCGCGCCCTAAGAGCGTCCTTAACTCTCAGGGGGCGAGCCTTAAGGAAAAAATTAAAAATTCTCCTAATTATATTCCGTTATTTCTTTAACAAAGAGTCGCTAAGAAGCAGTGTCAAGTATCGCACTAATCCATTCCCAAAAGAATAAAAACACCCTTTCTCTTTTTTTTTTTTATTTTCCTTTAAATCTGGGAGGGAATTTTATTCATAGATGCATAGGGAGCGTGGAGGGAAGGACCAACTCTTAAAGGGGGCGTGGTAATAAAAAGGTTAAGGACCACTGATCTAGAACTTGGTAAATTGGTTATGATGTCTGCCAGAAGTCTGTTGAATTTTGTAGGGTTTCACTGGTGCCATCTTGGATTCCACGAAAACATTGTGAAAATAATTACTGTAAAGAGTTACCAACTCTTAAAATGAGTGGGTACATATTTTATGTTCCAAAGTTATAAGATGTCCGTTATTAGAGTGTTGTCGACGGCCATCTTGGATTTATGGAGAAATGTCATTGGGAACGGTGTGTGATTCTATTGTAAATTAAAAAGGCTTGCAGAATATTCTGAATGTTTCAGGTTTCTACAATTTGTTCTACCTAGTTAGCAAATGTTTTTGTAATTATAATGTTTTGAAATGAATGTTTTATGTATATCTTTTTTTTTATTTTATACATCGTGTTTATGTTTCTGTTATGCTGTGCTTTTTCTCATGGATTATATTTCTTAATTATTATAATGCCATCTATAGTAATGATGATATGAATTACTGGAGTGAATGATTTATTTGACCTCCAAGTTTTGAGTAGATATCTTTATAGTAATAACGGTTTGATTTTGAATAAATAATTAGTTCCTTCCCTTCGAAAATGTCAGTAATAATAAAAAAAGGTATGCGGGTTCTCTGATGTCGAAGCTTGTTGGAAGACCCTCAAGAAAGTCAGTGTTTAGAAATACAATGTTCCTCACTTACTCCTCTTATTCTCTTTGTTCTTCTCAGACCACATTACTATCATTGCCGATCACATCTGATCATTAAGGTGTGCTGCAAGATTAAGTAACCCTTTTTGCTTTACTGGGCTGCGGTCTATGTGTGCGGGTGCTGAGTAAGGCGCTGGAGAGAGGGGGGAGGGAGGCTAAAGAGCTGCTTATATTTTCTGATATTTCTTGCATATTTCAAATGATTTTATATTACATTATTACAGCAGTTTCTGTGTCTTTTTTTTTTTTTTTAGTAATCAGAGCAATGTTTTTTTTAATAATCTAGACAATATATTCCAAGCTTCTTGAGCGTAAGCTTACAAATTGCATGAAAAGCCCGGGCGGAATTAAGCATACAAGAGTTCAATAATTGGTTCTGACATATTGTGTTCTTTTATATTATATATAGTTTTTTTTTTTCCTTTGTGACATTTGCTTGCTTTTGTGCTTCCGCGTTCTAGGAGGAGAAAAATTACGTCGCTATCCTGCTGAAGGTAATCTAAGGTTCATCTTGAGCACGAAGTTTGGCTGGCGCGAGTTTTGGCGGCAGGGATTTGGGGTCCATAAAAAACAGTATGAGTTTTTATTTTCGTCTTTTATTTGGTAATTTGTAAGTTTTTATTTTTATTCATTTTAAGTTTTCCGTAAAAGAAAACTATTGAGATGGCTGTTCGTCTGTCCGTCCGCCCTCAGATCTTGAAAATTACCGAGGCTAGAGGGCTGCAAATTGGTATGTTGATTATCCACCCTCCAGTCATCAAACATATCAAATTGCAGCCCTCTAGCCTCAGTAGTTTTTATTTTATTTAAGGTTATAAAGTTAGCCATGGTCGTGCTTCTGGCACCGCTATAGATGCCAACAACACAGGCCACCACCGGGCCGTAGCTGAAAGTTTCATGCGCCGCGGCTGAGAGTTTCATGGGCCGTTGCTGAGAATTTCATACAGCTTTATACGCTGTACAGAAAACTCGATTGCTCCGAAGAAACTCCAGCGCATTTTTTATTTGTTTTTATTGGTTTTTAACTCGATAATAATTAAGTTGACTCTTGCGAAAGTGTCTCTCGTGGCAACCACTTTTCTCGTTAATTGATCAGAATTACCGAGACCTGGGTTCGATTTCTTGTGTATTTAAAAAAATGGAACAGTGTAAGGCAAAATGCAAATGGTAGGCATATTAAAATCTGTTTGCATAAACAGGGACATTTTTTTATTAACTGCAGAGAGTAATTGTTCGTGTGTTGCACCATCAAGAGATGATGATGAGTGTATTGCAACATTTAATCAAGCCCTCGTCATAAGAAAATGTTTTTCATCGCAGAGATTAACTGTGGCGAATGGGCGATAACACTCACAATCTAATTTACCAGGAAAGCTAAATGAAGTTTGTTTCTTCTGATTATTGAAGTCAGGTGTCCGCCATTTCTAATGAATCTGTATATGTGCTCTTCAGGGGTGAAACATATAGTGTCAGTGCTGGATGAGTTTAGCTTTCGCCGTCGAAGAAAAGTTGAAATTACGTTCTCTGTGATAAGTGCGGGATCATCTTTTGGCTGTTTCAAGGTATCATTCTATTTTTTAAGGCGTCTGTTCGCACTTTTATTTATTATTTGTTTGATTTTGTTGACATGAAGATGTAAAAATATAATCGTTTATAAGTTAAATGTGAGTCAAACAAAAGATACAAATATTCAGGTCGGTTACATGTGGCAGCCATGTTGTGGACATTTTAGTACTTTTATTAATTTTTCATTTACCCATAAAAAGTGAATAACTGAATAACTGTATTAGGATGGGTCATATTTCTATCCTTATATCTATTCACACGAAACACAAATCTATTTGTTCCATTCTGAATAAAGTAAGCAAACTTGGGGAGAATTTTTGTTTATTTATAGATTCTGTGATTGGATTAGTAACCATCATACCTGTTACTTGTAAAAGCAATCGCTATATATTTTTGCTGCTTTTTTTTCCACAGTCTCTGTGCAGCCCGAACGGGAAGACCTTTTGAAATACATGCCTCATTTACAACAAATTGGGGTGACAACGATAGGTCTTGGCAACCGAGGTCAGTTGTACAAAATCTTTGAGCAGAAGATTTCCTGTCTCTTCCATAGTGGTCAGTTAAGGTCCTCTTGAGACTGAAGCGGTGGCAAGTTGAATATTCTCTCATTTTCTGCCTCTAATGCGTTTTCTTATCATTCAATTTCTTCCCCGTGTCCGTGATGTTTTTATCATCAAATATATTCCGTGTATTATTATTATTATTATTATTATTATTATTATTATTATTATTATTATTATTATTATTATTATTATTATTATTATTATTCTGTAGATGAAACTTATTCATATTAAAACAAGCCCACAGGGACCATTGACTTGAAATTCAAGCTTCCAAAGAATATGGTGTTCATAAGGAAGAATCAAGAGGAAGTAAACTGAAATGCAGAAAGAAGAGATCCCACTTATATAAAAAAAAAAAAATAATATGTTAATGATTCGTGGAATAACCAGACAAACTTTGCAGGACAAAATGTTGATTGTAAATTATGTAAATTAGGTGATCGTAGAACGGTGTATGCTCAGTCTGGAACTAGATCTGCCGCGATTGATTCAGTCCTTAGCAATGAATATCCGTAAAAGGAATTATTGTCTACTTATTTACGAGTTCTACCGAATCATATGACGTAGGCTTGGGGTAGTAGATAGATAATTAAATTCTTATACTCAAAGTCCTGAAAAAGGTCAGAATTATCATGTCATTCTGCTTGTGTATGCTTTGTTGATTTCATAGTCATTTATTAAATACAAGTTGGATGACGCTGTAGGACACCTTTGAGTATAAATTGTTAGTTTAGGTGACTTGGATGCAATAATGAGCATGTTTATTTATTGCAAATAATAAGCAATTCGTTATGAAGTAGATCGTGATTTTCTGTGACCCAATTACTTGTCCGCGCAATTTGTTTCCTCGACAAATGCCAACTCCCTGTGCAAAAAAAGTAAAAAGAAAATATTGCAGATGAAAAATAATCTTCTCCACTTCGATCCTGAGAATCTAACTAAAATTTTATCAGTTAAAGGCAGTTCCCACCAGGATGACCTTACCTACTGTATTCCCAAGCTCCAATCGATCACTGCCGCCGCGTCCATGGAGAGTTCATACGACACGCAAAAACTGATTGTCGCTTCGTCGTTTTCTCAGTAGTTCTTTCCCTGTGTCGCCGGAGGAGAAGAAGAAGAAGAAGCAGCAGCTTAATTCTCCGAATCTTATCCCTCCTAATCCCTTTTCAGTGAAAAGACATCAGTAACTGTACTTTGCATAAATCACCAGACAATTCCTGTGATTTTACCGGAAGCGCCGAAGCAAGAAATATTTCGGATGGTGGGAAGAAAATGAAGACTAACATTCTTCGATCACCATTTTGAGGATACTCCATTATAATTTGCATATGATTTATTTTTCACGCCAGAATTTCCTTTTCCATGTAAGATGGTTATTCGCGTCGTTTCGTATTCTTTTTTATTTTTCTCTCAGTGATTCCCGGGGTGGGGATATGAGCGTACCCGCTCTGACTTTTTTTTTAGTATTTTCGTATATCAGGCTTATTCCCGAATTGTCGAAGTGAACCCTGAATGCGTCGGTTGTTTCGAATAAAAAGAAATATCCTTTTGGCGTTATGAGTATCACTTCCCTGTAATAAATCATGTGACAGTTAATGGCAAAAATGCAGCAACAGATACGCTGATTTTCAAATAGTTGCGTGTGAGTAATATCTGACAGTACATATACTGGGTGGATCAGAAGGTTAATGAGACAAAATATGATAGCCTTTACAAGCTTTAGAACTTGATAGGCTTTGTAAAGTTCTTATTTTATCATCACATCTGACACATTAGTGCCATTAACCCGAGTTATTCCTTCTACTTTTCCTTCCCGTCAGAAACGTTACTTTTATCTGGTCGATGATAAATGACAGCATGGTTAGGCCTATCAGGGGAAATAAAGTTATTTTTACCCTTCAGCATAGACAGCATTGTTTTCGTTTGCGACTTACGTAGAAGGGCGTTGGGAGGAATGGGTGAAAAAAAATTTAATAGAGTTGACCATGGTAGTAAGACACACAGTATGTGTATATATATATATACTGTATATACATATATATGTATGTATATATATATATATATGTATGTAAATATATATATATAATATATATATATATATATATATATATATATATATATATATATATATATATATATATATATATATATATATATATATATATATATATATATATATATATATATATATATTAGTATAGAGAGAGAGAGAGAGAGAGAGAGAGAGAGAGAGAGAGAGAGAGAGAGAGAGAGAGAGAGAGAGAGAGAGAGAGAGAGAGAGAGAGCAATTACATGATGTAGGGAGTTACTTGAAGGCTTGGCTGTATTTTAGATCCTACAGCTTTTTTCTGGTTTAATTGCAAGATCCACACAAAGGTCAAACTCTTATCCATCCATCAGCTGTGATAAGTGACGAAAAACAAGAAGGAAAAAATATAGCGAAGTTAAGAGCACTTTCTCTTTGAGTCGTGTATGTTTTAATTTTTAATTTTTGTATTTTTCAAACTTACACAGAATTTCACGAAAGTCTGAGTCTGAATATGTATTGAAAAGAAGCATTGTTGACGCATCTACAACATGAAACAAGCAGCTTGCTTTAATTATAAATACACTGCATTATTTGTCTTTGGTTACTCGCGCATGCTGGCGTGAGGCAACGGCTCGGAGACGAACAGGTAAACATGAGTTAAATAAGATAGCTTGCAGTTGTGCAAGAGACCAGATTCTCTCTCTCTCTCTCTCTCTCTCTCTCTCTCTCTCTCTCTCTCTCTCTCCAAACTAGAAAAACTACTTTTTGAAAGCAATGAATATTTCCTATGAGGTGCGAAATTGGATTCCCGTTCTTACTCATCACCCTTCAGTAACGCTGATTCTAATGCTGCGTTTTTGTATTTATTATTGGCATTATTATTTGTTACTGTTACTGATTAACTGTGACTGTTATTTATGGAACTGATAGTACTGACGGATTCACCTGAAGAATTTTCGTGTAGGCCTCGTTGTTCTTGCAAACTGAATTAACTGAAAACAAATGAAATCGTTGCTTCATGTTTTATAGTTGACTGATTTAGGTATGCAGTTTATATGTGTATATATATATATACATATATATATTATATATATATATATATATATATATATATATATATATATATATATATATATATATATATATACATGCATACATGCATAAAAAAAATTCGTGCATGTGACTTTGGTAAATTTCACATGGGTTCCATTTTCGATCAATTCTATCTTACATATTAGAAAACAGCCATTGTTCTTTCTCGCAGATGAAAAAGCATCAAGGTTCGCCTTCATTGCTGAACAACAAAGGAACAAGTAGTAGGGAATGATTGTAGATGTCAGGTCTGAAACCCATCTCCATATAGCATGAGATGGAAAGTGTTCGTACATGAGAACGGGAAACCGAAAATAAACTGGGAATACGTGTTTAATCTAAAAAAATGTTCTCTCTTATAAAAAAGACAACTGGTTGAAGGTCTCTGCAACGTAGTTCGGTGTTATGGTGCGCTTGAAAGAAACAGGGACTGAACGAATAGTAAATTGATTACGAAGAGAAAGCACATCTGATTGTCGATATATTGTTTTTTCAGGCGTGTAAATGATCATAATGCAGATTTTGGTATGCAATTATTACATTTCCTAAAAATAATTTATGAAAGTATGAGCCCACGTTCCACTCGTCTGTTTTTTTATTTTAATTCTATATATATATATATATATATATATATATATAAATATATAAATATATATATATAAATATATAAATATATAAATATATAAATATATATATATATATAAATAAATATAATATATATATATATATATATATATATATATATATATATATATATATATATATATATATATATATATATATATATATATACGTAATTTCGTGTGTGTGTAATAATGTCTGTAGTTTATATTGACGTGTCTCCCCAAAAGACTCAGGCACTAATATAATCCTTTTGCAGGAGTACAAACGAATATCTTTCCTAGTTTTATGAGACTTACTACTATTCAGTTAAGAGCAAGATTTCATTTTGATGGGTAATTTTTTTTAAATAAGCTGGTTATGTTATCGATCGTCAACTGGAAAAGATAAACTTTAGTATATTATCAAAGTCGGTCAATCAGATTCATGTGCAATTCCTTTCATTGTATCAGAAATCGATATTAGCATGTTTATGCTATCAGAAAGATAAGTGACGTTCTGTGGCGGAAAATTTGGTGCGAACATGGCTATGCATTCTTTGTTCAGTTGCATAACAAGCTTTATTTATTTCGGAGACTGGAGCCTTACTTTTCACACTGGGAACCCTGTGTGAAATGGAAGGAAAAGACTGAATACCGTTTCGAGGTCTGCAGAATGATCGTAAAAAAAAAAAGGGTATAGATTCCTTTTTCTCATTTACAAATTTTCTGGAACCGGCGTTTGTTCGATCATAATTCATCCCTCATTTGACGAACTGATATTATCCAGTTTTTTGAAGTTTTTGAGTTTTCCAGCCAAAGTGACTCAGTTTTTGATGTTCAACAACATATCAAAATTCAGATGTCTGTGCTGTTCTCAAAAGATGAGGTAATTAGAAACTCTGGATAATAGCAAAATCTTTGAAGCCCATTTCCTCAGAATGGGAAAGAAATGGCTTGCGCCCGTTTGTCAAAATAGGGACGAATTATAATAAATGCAGTTTTGCTTTAAAATTTAGATATCATTTTTTCTGAAATAAGAACCTATTCTAACGCTTGGAGTAAGACACCCGTTAAGCTTCGGCTGAAAGTCGTCTGATTGCATGCAATTAAAGTATTCAGCAAATGGCGTAGCAGGATCTCTGAGAAGGCTTAAAAAAAGGGAGAAAAGTGGGGGCGAGAAAACCTCTGTTGCAGAATTCGTTCCCAAGTAGGAGCAGCGAAATCACCTGGGGAAAACAACAAAGGAGAATATCGTCCCGCAATTAATCACACAAGAGGCTTGGGAAGAAGAGGAGGGAGGCTGGAATTTGGGGGAGGGGGGGCGGCAGGCTGGTTGGGGACGTGGGAGGATGGGTTGGTGTTGGTTGTTTAGAACGTCTCAGGAACTGGACTATGGTTGGTGGGAGGGAGATGAGGGGTGTCTCTATGTGGAGGAGGGAGATAAATGTTTAGGAAGGGGGGGGAGTGAGAGAGAGAGAGAGAAAGAGAGAGAGAGAAAGAGAGAGAGAAAGGAGAAGGAAGAGAGTGAGTTAGGGATCCACAGGGGTACAATAAAAGGGGCATCATAGTCCGATATATCACTCGCATATGAGTCCCCCTTAAGACGCTCACTCCCTGGCATCCATTATACACCGCTTTTGGTTGCTTCCTGACTTAATTTTTGTCTTTGCTTGTCGGCCTTTTGTCCTTTTTTTATTTAAATTTACTTCGTTATATTAACGTCTTCTTTATTTATACTTTTCCATTTATACTTGGAGATATGGAATTATATATATATTGTACAGGGAATAAGCTCACGCATATTTGTGTGTGTGTGTATATATATATATATAAAGAAAGAGTATATATATATATATATATATATAAAGCTATAATGTGTGTATATATAAATATACACACACACATATATATTATTATATATATATATATATATATATATATATATTATATTTAAATATTATATATATATATATATATATATATTTATATATATATATATATATATATATATATATTATATATAAATATTATAGATATATAAAGACTATTAAAACTATTCAGATTCACTGTAAAAGACTATTATAATATACATATTCTATTAATTCACTGTCTCCAGTGTAACCAAAACGTCCGCCTCGTCATTTATTTCTTATAACGTGAGTCGAGGAGAGAGAGAGAGAGAGAGAGAGAGAGAGAGAGAGAGAGAGAGAGAGAGAGAGAGAGAGAAAGTAAAAGGCAACCTGGTCCGACCATGATTTATGGGTTAGCATTATGAGACATAAGTTTTCGCTCAGGATTATATGCGGCGCTATATAAAAATTCGATGATTGTGTCGCTTCCCGTATTGAATATGCCAAAGTAAGCGTTGTACGTTAACCTTCCGAGAAGAATGGGGGCCTGCCTCCGCTAAACCCAAAATTATTACCGCAGGAATTTACGAGATACATAACATCGGATGGAGAGAGAGAGAGAGAGAGGAGAGAGAGAGAGAGAGAGGAGAGAGAGAGAGAGAGAGAGAGAGAGCCGACCCCCTTAAATGCGTTATGGGGATCACCATAATCATGTGCACATTGTGCCTCGTTAGTTTGTTATTATTTTGCCTCATTAATTTTTTGGTTATTGCATACCCCCATTAATTTGTACTTATTTCCTGGGTCTTGACTTAATCCCCTTTACTTTGTTTTATTGCTCGTCTCCATTAATTGCTTCCTTTACGTAAACTGTCTCTGATACATTTAAATTGCACCGTTGCTTTTTCCATTATTTTTATACATAGGCTTTTACCATTACTTTTTTCATTTTTATACATAGGCTTTTACCATTACTTTTTTCATTTGCTTGCTGATGTTGTTTTGCCTCCTAGTATTGTATCCTTATATACCATATTTTTGTGGGCCGTTATCTTTTTATGCACTCAGTTTATGCTACTATTTCCCCCCTTTTTAATTTTCTGTAAAAGAAAACTATAGTGCCGGCTCTGTTTGTCCGTCGGCACTTTTTTCTGTCCGCCCTCAGGTCTTAAAAATTACTGAAGCTAGAGGGCTGCAAATTGGTATGTTGATCATCCACCCTCCAATCATCAAACTTACCAGATTGCAGCCCTCTGGCCCCAGTAGTTTTTATTTTATTTAAGGTTAAATTTAGCCGTAATCGTGCTTCTGGTAACAGTATAGGTTAGGCCACCACCGGGCCGTTGTTAAAGTTTCTTGGGCCGCAGCTCTTAACAACATTATACCGAGACCACCGAAAGGTAGATATATTTTCGGTGGCCTTGATTATACGCTGTATCGGCTGTACAGAAAACTCGATTGCGCCGAAGAAACTTCGGCACATTTTTTTACTTGTTTATTTTTACCTTTACTTGCCCCATTAGTTTACAGCGTTCATCAGATTGCTTCTGTGGTAGTTAGCTTTTACCTACCCCTTAAACAACCAACATTATGTCAGTGTTTAAGAATGTTGACACTTAAATGACTGCTATGAATTTTTCATTAGGCGGGAGAGTTTGGCCACCCCTGCGGTGTTTGTCAATAACTTAACAGAAACGAACTGTTTGTTTGTCAGCCCGAAGCGTTTAAGCCTGATGTTTAGTATTGGTTCATAAGTTCTTTAAGTAGGAAAACCTCATTGTGATAACGTTTGCACCTGTCGCTCAGAGTCTGAATATAACAAAAACTAACGGAAATAATGGAAAATACTTAAGAAAAAAAAAACTTGGTTAGGTCAGATTATTTTTTTAAAGTAGTTTACAGCGGAATGTACACCTAATGTGCTCTCTGCTTTGAAATAGTCATTCTCTTGGTCTTTTGTCATTTTTGAATAATAACCGAATGTCTAACGTTGCCCTGGCTTAGAAATATCTCTAAATGGTTCATAATTTGCATGGCGAAAGGCAAATTCCTTTTTTTTTTTTTTTACTTATGACATCTCAGAGGGAATGGCGAAAGGCAAATGTAAATATTCCTATATATATAATGTATGTGTGTGTGTATACAGTATATATGTATGTTTATTTTTTTTTACTTATGACATCTACAGATGTATGGAAGTTATATATGACATCATTTCACGTCCGTATCATTATTGGATTATATATATATATATATATAGTTATATATATACATATATATATATAAGATATATATATATATATTATTATTAAGTTACATATATACATATATATATAATATTGCCATTACTCGTGCACACACAATTTATATGTATGCACAGTATGTATGTATATATATATATATATATATATATAAATATATATATATATATATATATATATATATATATATATATATATATAGCAGAGTTATAGCAGTGAAAGAAATATATATATATATATATATATATATATAGTATATATATATATGTTATATATATATATATATATATATATATATATATATGTTATTATATATATATATATATATATATATATATATATATAGTTATATATATATATATATATATATATATATATATATATATATATATATAGTTATATATATATATATATATATATATATATATATATATATATATATATAGTATATATATATATATATATATATATATATATATATATATATATATATATGTATACATATATATATATATATATATATATATATATATATATTATATTGTTGTTATTAAGATATTATATATAAGCATATATATACATATATATATATATATATATATATATATATATGGTATAGTTGTTATATACAAATATATATATATAGATATGTTACAGCAGCATATATATATAGTTATATATATGTTATATATATATATATATATATAGCATATATATATATATATATATATATAGAATATATATATATATATATATATATATATACAGGTATATATATATATATATATATGTATATATATATATATATATATATATATATATATATATATATATATATATATATATATATATATATATATATATATATATATATATATATATATATATATATATATAGTTATATTATATATATATATATATATATATATATATATATATATATATATATATATATATATATATATATATATATATATATATATATAACATATTATTAACAGTATACATATAAATTGTATGTATGTTTGTGTGTAAAATATAACGCGTATGCGTATTTTTTTTAGAGATCTAGAATAACAAAATTCAATGCTTATTGATTTAAAAGGTATATAGAATTACCCATTTATGTTTAGAGACATGCCGCCGCCTTTTCTTTTTTCTAGAAACCGAGATTGACGAAAGAACTTACTGCAACTCAGAATAGATGGTGGTGGCTTGCCTTCGGAGCATTAACAAATAAATGTACAGTAATGTTAGTGGCAAGGTGTCATAACTTTCTCTTTTCCTGTGATTCCATATTCGAAAGTTCAATAAGAGCACTTGATTTGTGTGTTTGGTTTCCCCTAGAGAGAAGAAAAAGTCTTGCTTCAATTTTACTCAGGGGGATTCTTAGTCATTTCCTTTTTTTGAAAGAAATTCTCGTGACATGAAAAATTGAGGTATTTTGAGTGACTTTAATTGAGGAAAAGGTACAACAACTATTTGTGTTTTTACTCATCATATAACTGCCACACTAGCGGATCCAGGGGTGGGGGGAGGCCACCTGGGCACGTGCCCACCCCCCATGAAAAATAATGATAAAATAATATTATTGAAGATTTAGATAATAATAACAAATGGGAAATATAAAAATGGGAAACAATAATAAATCTATTATAGAAATAATTATATATATATATATATATATATATATATATATATATATATATATATATATATATATATATATATGTGTGTGTGTGTGTGTGTGTGTGTGTGTGTGCATATGAAAATTGGTGTCCCCATGAAATTTTTCTGGATCCGCTAGTGAACTGCTAGTCTTCATTCAAAATTATTGTTGCTGAGTAGAGATAGCTGATGTTCGATAGTCTTTGATCATTTTCTTTCGTTCGTTTTAAATAAAAAAAAAATGAACAGCAAAGCGTTCCTTAATAATGTATGAAGATTTATTGCGAGATAAAAGGGCACCATTTAAAGCACTGAGGCTCAATACCTTGAATTACAGATTTCAGAATCACATGTAAAGATAAATAAATAAAGAATACAGTTATATAAAAGTAATAACAAACAATGGCGGCAAATTTTAAAAAAATCTTCAAATTCCTTTGCTACATCTTATGCCCACGAATATATTTTTTGGAACGAGATTAGAAAGAAAGTTGCAAAATGCATAACATTCAGTAGAACAGATATACTTTTTCCAGTAATGATATATTCCTTAAAATTGTTACTCGAAAAGCAGAGAAATCGGAATTCCTCTGAAACGAGACCTCCAATTGTGCGGTTATTTATGACTTTGCCGTGAAAATGGTATGAAACGTGAGAGTGGTAAAAATGATAACAATGAAAGGGAATAAAAAACGCACGCAAAGGACCCGGACGTGGTAAACCTATTTTTAACCTCAAATGTAGAAACACACCTGGAAGATTAAGTAAACAGAATTGTAGTCTTTCCTTCTCAAGATGTAACATAAGCCTCATTAGAAATGGTAGGTACAACTTCTTGACATTAGCAATCCGTTTCCAGTTACTCTTTGCCTCCATCTGAATAGGATGTTATAATCCGGTCATAAAATTCATTGCTAGTGCGTGCTCTCTTTTCATTTCAGAAGTAACTACCACTTCAAGATTTTTCATCTCTTTGTAATTTTTTCCGCAGATTTTAGGGGAGAAAGTTAAGCTAGAGTAAAGAGAGACTGGTAGAACTATTTCTTATAAACTACAGTGTCAGTTTTGGTGTTTCATGCGTACAGAATGTTAACCCAAGAGAGTAGTAAACGACAGTATTCATTTTTTCTTGAGTATTATGAATGATACGTTGTATACTACTGTTGGAGACATGCTTTTAACAGTTGCTCTGATTAATAGACTGAGTATAGTGCAAAGAATCGACTGTGTATGTTTGTATGCATACTATTAATCCGTTTTGTTTGTGTGTATGTGGAACAATGTTTAATCCGGACTCATTTTTCGTCATAACCCATAAATTTATCTTTTCCGTTGCTTCTCTAGATTTTAGTTTATAATGTTTTGGTTAGTATAATCTCACATTTTTGAAGCATGGGCTCTTTCTTCTTGAGCAGCCCTTTAGAACTTTGTGAGTTGCATTGAGCAGGCCGCAATAGCTTGCAAAATTTTGTATAATATTTGATCTATTCATCTGGTTGCTTTGAAGTCAGTGAAAGTGTGCCCTCTTCAAGGTGAGGGGTTCAAATTGGGAATGATGTATGTCTTTGTCAAACTGTCCTCCGTATTTTGTGGTAGGAAATAAAATAATAACAAGGAATGAAAATTCTGAATAACTTAAGTAAACTTACGTGAGAGAATTTTAAGATAATAAAGGAGTGATAATGACACGTTTACTGAAATTATAATGCTACCCACTTACGGCACTGAACATTGGCCGTAGGACATTTATAAAACATGATTCTTCTCTCTCTCTCTCTCTCTCTCTCTCTCTCTCTCTCTCTCTCTCTCTCTCTAGTACCTAGAATTATAAAAAGTTAGTTGCTTGTGTCAGACTGATAATACAACTGGGTTTCCATTTGTTGTAATTTCTTTTCTTTTCCCCTGCTAAAAATATGATTTTCTTGGTACTCAGAGAATGTGCAAGTAGTATTAAAGAGAAACATCACTGACATGCATTGAATGTGACGTGTCTTCAGAAACTTTTAGTAGATAACATTCAAACATGCCTTTCACTGGGCTCTCTGCTTTGTCTCGTAAAAACGAAGGGGTGGATGAGGCTATTATGTTTTATGTTGTCCCGCTATGATTGGGTACAAATTTATGCTCCCAAAATGCTCCTACAAGTATTATGAGTAATTTTTAGTCTGTCGTACGGTAGATTAGTAATTCTTCATTCAAGTGAATGAAAATCAAACCATCTGTTTACATAATTTCTAAGAGACTCATTGTATTTTTCTAGGAGTTTAGATTAGGACATTACTAATGTCGCTGTTGTTTCTTCGTAGCAACTGGAAAGTTTTATTCCAAGTTCCTCCTTTTTTCTTTGTTGAAGGGTGCTGAGCGTTTGATGTCAAATAGCATATTTGCTCCTTTTGTTTTAGTTTACTTGTCGGTTTGTTTGGCGACAGGATTACGGAAAAATTTATATGTGGATTTTTAACAACTTTTACCAAAAGGTGGGCCTTGGGACTGGCAACCCCAGGGATTTGATATTTTAAGAGAGAGAGAGAGAGAGAGAGAGAGAGAGAAGAGAGAGAGGGTAGGGGGAGGGGATTTGGATAATGTTAGACTATCATTGCCACCCAGACGCGCGAGATACCGTTCATGGCTTAGACCTACATCAACAGAGAATGTATCCCAGGTAAGACATGACCCATCCTTAGGTTAGGTTAGGAAGCATCTCTGCAACTACCACTGCTCAGCTTTGGTGGAGGTTTACGATCTCCAAATGATCTTAACTCACGTGATACCTCATTTTTTTTGTCGTTTGTATAGAGGCGTGACAAAAGTAATGTTCTAGTTTGAGTGACAATAATGTTTCCGTGCTAATGGCTTTAGTTTCTGATTATTAAATGCAATTTTTCAATGAGTTCAAACTGGATGTCATTACCTGGTGTATTGTCATGAATTATCAAGTTTCATTAGCGTATGGTGAAGGCTAACCCAATGAATACCTAACTGCTAATCTGCGGATATCATTAAAGCGGTAATTTGGTGCACATGACAGCGGCAAGCTATTAGGTTTCAAATTATTATTTTTTATTTGTCACAGATGCTTTGTATAGTATTGATGTATATTACTCTGTGGTTTTTAATGGAAAGTTAATATCCGATGCATCTCCAGCTCACGATGCTTCATTGGGATCCTCTCGTGGGATAAAATGGTGCACTTAATAACCTTCAGACAGGGAGGGGGATTGTTCTTTGGCGCCAATACTTGTCACTGCTGCGGAAATCAGCAAATACACGGAATGCTGGGACGGAGCAAACCAGAAGACACTGGAAGAGGAAGTCAGTGTATTTCAGCGTGCTGGGAAGGTTAGGAAAAGGTACTTGAACTGTTATCTAAGCCGACACACACACACACACACACACACACACATATATATATATATATATATATATATATATATATATATATATATATATATATATATATATATACAGTATATATATAAATTATATGTATATTTATTTGTTTGTATATACTTATTATATATACAAATAAATACATACATATACTGTACGTACATACATATGCATATGTTTATATGCATGCATGTGTGCATAATTTGAGTAAATTAATTAGTTTTCGATTATGTTAAAATTTACTTGAAATACACATGCGTTGCAAATTCAAAATGACTTACAGAGAAGTGAGAATCACATGGAGCTGGCTTATATGTAATCAGGAGCAGCGAGATAGATTGACTCAGTATATTAGTTTTGAATGAATAGATTAAACAATAGTCTAATTCAGTGCTTCGATGACTGATTAGATGGCGGGTTTAATCTTCCTTCCCACCTTAGAGAGCTAGTTTTAAGACTTTCGAATTCTCCTTTGAACGTTGGTAGATTTGACCAGAACTGATTTTGAGGAGGATTTACAAATTCGTTGTTTTTTTTTTTCGTATCAGAATTTCACAGACCTTTCATCCTCCATTCTTCATAAATGATCCAACCATCTCAAAACGCTCATCAATCCTATCTTCTGTAATTATTTATGAATTAAATTATGAGCTTACATATTCACATGCGATTCATTTAAATATATTGCTCATAAACTGCATCAGATCTCCTGATCTGCTGATAGGTGATAAAGCTTTTTAGCTGATTGAAGGTATACATTTCCTTCAAAGTCTTTGTTATATATATATATATATATATATATATATATATATATATATATATGATCATGAAGCTACAAATATCGCTTTTTCTTTAATATCAAACCACGCTACCTCGGGAATATCCCCGATGGGAATTATCACCGAAGGGGAATTTATAAGTGATAAATGGACGGGCACTGCCGAGTCTCGATCCCACGACACAGACGCGCATCCAGCGAATCCAGTCGACGCTAACCACTGAGCTATCAAGATTCGGTGAATTTATAAGTGATAAATGGACGGGCACTGCCGAGTCTCGATCCCACGACACAGACGCGCATCCAGCGAATCCAGTCGACGCTGACCACTGAGCTATCAAGAGAGGTTATAAATTCCCCTTCGGTGATAATTCCCCATCGGGGATATTCCCGAGGTAGCGTGGATTTGATATTAAGCGATATTTGTAGCTTCATGATCGTATATAAATCACGGTGTGATAAAAAAAATGTCATATATATATGTTATATATATATATATATATATATATATATATATATATATATATATATATATATATATATATATTTAAATTTAATTATTAATGGAGTGTGGAATGGTTGACGTTTGCAGTGATGCAATATTGATAGGGGATAGTGAAAAGAAACAGGAGAATGTGGTGAAAGATTTCGAAGTGTTTGCAAGAGGGGAAACTCGAGATTAATGGAATTGCTTATGTATGCTTACTGAGAGTACGCATTGATGGTGGGATGAAGAACGAGGCAAATCACAGAGTAGGTAAAGCAAGGAAGGTAGGATATGTTCAGGCGATTTGGATGAGTCGCGGTGTGTCCGTGGAAGCTCGGGCGGGAAAGCAAGACGAGATTGTTGAGCCAATGCCTTTATGGAAGTAAAGTGTGGGTATTGAATGCAAATGAAAGAAAGAAGTTGAGGCTATGAGATGAATAATTTGCGTAATATGAGTTTCTGAAGGAGAACCGAGAAGGGTGAGATGTACAGATTCTTAAAAGTGGTGAAAAGGTTAACGTAAGTGAAAGGATTCATCAGAGTTTTGAAATGGATTGGTCGTGTGGAAGAATGGTGGACGATAGATGTAGTGAAAATAGCTTATAATTCGGAAGTATAAGAAGGGATGGGTAGGGGGGTAGGGGTAGGGGTACGGGTAGGGGAAGACATATGGTAGGCGGGATAGACGTCGTGGAAGAAATATTAAAAAGAGTTTAATATCCAGGAAGCGCGAATTTTTGGTAGAGGCGAGTGGTGCAGTGTGTTGAGGGAGCTCAATGCTGCTGACGATCTCTATAGATAAATGAATCGACCAATGTTCGGGGAGATATTCGCACCAATGTTTCGTCCATGATTCCATAGTATAAGTATAGATGTGGTAATTTCCCTTTTCTTATATATATATATATATATATATATATATATATATATATATATATATATATATATATATATATATACGTATATATATAAAAGGACTTTCACATGAGTACAGTTTCCCCTGAATGGAACAAAATTATATATATATATATATATATATATATATATATATATATATATATATATATATATATATATAATTATATATATATATATATATATATATATATATATATATAATATATATATATATATATATTATATCTATAATTTTTGTCCCATTCCAGAAGAAACTGTATTCGTGTGAAAGTCCTGTAATTTTAGTACGTTTGTCAATTGAAGTATTAAAACAATAGTGAATTCATTGGGAACAATAATACTTTAAAACTTCAAGGAACTTGAAAGCGAACACAGAATAAAATGTTAGTCGGATTCAGACAGTAAACAGTGGAAGAAACAGAACCTCCTTCATTCAATCCAAAATGAAGCGATCAAGTTTCTCCAAGCCGTTGAAGATTACTGGCAAGCAAGTCAGCACATTAACACCCGATGTGGGTTTGGGTTGGGAGGTGGGTGGAGGGTGGGCAGGAAAAGAAGAAAGCTGAGAGTTAAATTCAAACGAGACAGCAATCGGCTCCCAGATATAATTAGGGTATTTCTTCCTTTACCTCAAAGGAGCCCTTGAAGGCGCCTGACGTGAGACTGGCACCAGCAGGTGAAACATTTTGGACTTGAATCTTTAAGTTCAGTGACCGACTCGCTAGGGATATTCGGCGTGGCGTTACCGGGGTGGGGGGGTGTGGGGGCGGGGGGAATGGAAGAGGAGTCATTGCCGCTTCAGCTCTGTTTTTAGAGGTATAAATTTTTTTTTTTTTTTGCTTTTAGTTCCAAGGTGGATTAAGACAAAAAAAATTTTTCAGCACTAATTTTATTCTTTTGTTGCAATTTTGAAAGTAATAAAATGAATGAGTGGAAATAATAAAACCTTGCGTTTATCAGTAATTTCCTAGGTGAAGTAACATCTCTTTTAGCCGTATTTTTATGCAGACTTCATGAAAACAGTACATCTGTGCAGTAAAGAAGAATATGAAGAACGTTACACTTACGGCCATTTTGTTTATGAGTTCAAATGATAATTAAAAAAAAAAAAGGCAATTATGCTAATTGTACATGCAGAATGTAATTATCGAAAGAACATGTGCTCTAGTGGAAGTCTTGACAACAAGTAACCAAATTATGCATTAAACTTGTTTACTTTCTGGGTGAAATATTCTCATAAATGATTTTCCCTTCGAAATTTGGGTGAAATGTATTTAATGAACATATATTTAATGAACATATTGTGAGAGGCAGTTTAACTAGTATTCACTGTGTATAGATAATACTATAGATTAAATTAATTGACAACGTTCTTTTGAAAGGCATTGAATTTTTTATAGTATTTTAATATCCATGAAATTGTTAGTTGGTATAACATTTAAACATTGCGTCATGACAGCTTTTCGAAAGGTACTGAATTTTTGATAATTTTTAATATCCATAAAAGTACTGAATTTTTTATAATTTTTTAATATTCATATAACTGTTCGTTGTTATGATATTTGAATATTTCGTAAGTGTACTGGTAGTTTTCTGTAAAAGAAAACTATTGAGATGGCTATTTATCTGTCCGTCCGCACTTATTTTGTCCGCCCTCAAATCTTAAAAACTACTGAGGCTAGAGGGCTGCAAATTGGTATGCTGATCATCCACCCTCCAATCATCAAACATATCAAATTGCAGCCCTCTAGCCACAGTAGTTTTTTTTTTTATATAAGGTTAAAGTTAGCTATGATCGTGCGTCTGGCACCGCTATAGGTGCCAACAGACAGGCCACCACCGGGCCATGGCTGAAAGTTCCATGGGCCACGGCTGAGTGTTTCATGGGTCGTGACTGAGAGTTTCATACAGCAGTATACGCTGTACAGAAAACTCGATTGCACCGAAGAAACTTCGACGCATTTTTTACTTGTTTTGTCTTGGGTCGATCTGTTCATGTTTTGGTTTGGTGTTTACTCTTTATCGTTATTATTAATGAGTTAGTTAAAAGTCATATCCTTTTTAAAGTTAGTTTCATTTGTGTTCTCTTTGCTGTAAATCAAATGTAACCCTTCATGTGACTAAATTGTTTTTTTCTTGTGTTTTTGCATGTTACTCGACACTTGCATTTTTTTTTTTTTTAAGTTCCAGCAAGTTTCCTTTACTTTTAGTTTTTCTTTATGGAAGCTCATTTTAATCCTTGCCTTTTGTTTCTTGCTAAATCTCTGAAAAGATGTCAGAATACGTTATCTTTTTTACCCACCAGAAGATCATGTCTGCACAAAAAGTGTCGTCTTCATATTTATATTTTACATTTTTTCCCCTCTTCTTAATCTCATCTCATCTTATCTGCATTCAAACTTTATTCTCTCCTTATATTCCATTTTGTTACGCTCTGTCTTCTCTCCTTGTAAGACACTGTAGAGATACGTGGGATTTTGTTTGCATCCAGTGTTGAATATATAGAGAATTTTATAGTAAAAGTTCAGCAGAAGATTCAAGTGATAATCACGTTCATTTCAATGCATAGGAGACAAGTTTTCTCTCCTTCTTGTGTAACTTAAGAAAAGGGACTTAGAATATCTCAGGCGATGGAAGCCTGCATCATTTTAAAATGACTGGTGAAAGAAAAAATGAAAACCGTATTCAAAATTTCATGTAAAAATTGAAGGGTGAGACGAAGTGGAGTGTCTACGCGTTTCCTTTCCCTTGTGCCATTTTTGAATTAGCAGAAGATATAAATAAAAAAAAAATTACAGGAAAATTTAAAAAGATAAATAGTGATGATGGAGTGAATTGCACCCAAGGTTTTCTGAGATAGCGTCTTCATCTCTCCTACTCCCATCTTTTCTTAAAGATGAAGTTCCATCTATGCAAAAAAGATGGGAAAAAAAAGAAAAATGAAGGTGAAAAAAGAGCTGACTTAAATTCAGGCTAAGAATGTTAATGCCAAAGTTGCCTCTCTTTGATCACAGCCTATTAGTGTTTTCACTGGAAGAATCAGGGACGGCATTTAAATATATAATTGCTTTATCTTCGTTAATAAAAGTTGTTCGGTCAAAAATTAACGGTAGACTTTGTGTTCTCCAACAAAAGTTTGTCTCTCTCTCTCTCTCTCTCTCTCTCTCTCTCTCTCTCTCTCTCTCTCTCTCTCTCTCTCTCTCTCTTCTCAAACACACACACAGAAATGTGAAAGGCATAGTATCATAAAAACTCCGCTTAAATAGCTTGTTCAGGTGAGGTTTTAGTACAGTATATAATAAATAAGAATATAGAAAACTGCCTTTCTGTTTTCTCTTTAACACCTCTTTAACCTGTATCTTCCTGTAGCACTTCCCTTCATTTATCAGGTTGAAAAGAAAAAAGGAAGACGATATTTTGAGACGGGTGGGGCTAACGGGAAATCCCCCGGCTGGAAAGAAAGAGATTCAATTTTCCAAATCAACTTTACTTCCATAAACAAAGCTAAATAACTAGTCGCCATTGAGAGACTCGGCTTCTCGTTGTCCTCTTCTTCCTGTTCCTCTTCCCCCTTCCTTCCCCCCTTCATCTTTCTCCTTAACCCTTCCACTATTTTATTCCCCTCTACCCTTACCCCAGTACACCCACCCCACTGCCATCTCCGTCACCTTTCCCGGAGCATCTTCCCATATCCCCTGCGTCCTTGTCTCCCAGAAGCCCTGAGCCTATCCAAGTCGTACTTTTAAGGATTTAAGAACCATTGCCATCTTTGCCAAAAGAACATCATAGAGTCCCGTAAAGAAGGGGAAGAAAAAAAGAAGAAAGAAAGAAAAAAACTATGGAGCTTTTAGGTGTGCTTAATTTCAGATTAAACCCTCCGAAATTGAATCTTTGGAAAAGTTATAATTGAACAAATACAAGTGAATGGACCCTTTGGCTCCCTCATCACAAACTTGGTCCAAGGTGGAGTGTTTTTCTTGGACATGGGTTTTCTTTCCTTCTCAACCCTGCCGCCCTCCTTCCCTCCCCCTTCCCTCTCCCTCTCCCTCTCCCACCCCCCTCTAAGTCCTCTTTTTATCTTTATTTTCAGGTGGAGTTTTATGTGAATTTATTAGCCGATAAGCTTTGAAGACCTCGAAGAAATCGTCCGTGGCTTTATTTTAAGAAATAATATTCCAATTTTTATTTTTTTTTCATTTGGGTGGAAATAAGCAGCGAAGCTTAGATATCTTTTGACTAGTCTCTCTCTCTCTCTCTCTCTCTCTCTCTCTCTCTCTCTCTCTCTCTCTCTCTCTCTCTCTCTCTCTCTCCTCTGGATGACTTAGGTCATTAAAAGACGTTTTGATATTTTTATACAGTGCCATAAGTATAGTGTGCAGTGACGTAACATATCGAATGCATTATTAACATGGGCACAGTGTCTTTGCATTTGCAATAGAAACGATGAAAAAGGTGGAATTTTCTTACAAGACAAATACTGATGTCAGGATAAAAATAACTTTTAAGTTATTGAAAATGTTTTTTTTTTTTTTTTGTCTTATGATACCAGTGTGTGGATAGAGGAAACAGATGTTTAGGAGTGTTTAAGTCTAATATAAAATCGTTGAATTACGAAAACGATTTTTATTTAAAGTGATGAGGCCTCTGTAGGCGTGGCTGCTGAAAAAAAAAACCCTCTGAAAAAGGGTTAAATAGAAATCCTTTTTCTGAGAAAGCCAGCAAGTTCCACATTCTTGGTATGGTGGTTCTTAAGGACTAGTTAAATTCCAAACCGTAATTATGGGTTGGAATATTTTTCCGCTTATTATTTTTTATTTAGCAAGCTTCAGGGCATAATGATACTGATTTTCCATGAGCAGGTTACTCCATCTCTAAATAATTGTGTTGGTTTCAGAGTTAATAGTAGATTTTCGATGCGCAATCTTTATAATGATTTAGAATTTGTTCAAGTATTGAAGTAGCCATTGCAAAGAGTGCAGCTTTACCACTTTTGGTTGACAAAAATGTTTAGGTCCGTAAATCAACAAAACCATTGGTTTTGAAAATTTTAGTGTGTCTGCGATATAAAATATGTGGAAATAAAAATAAAAATTTGCGGGAACCAGAGTATATGATTTTGTTTGGAAGTGAAGAAGCATAGCACGTGACAGGTAATACCTTGTATTATTATTATTATTATTATTATTATTATTATTATTATTATTATTATTATTATTATTATTCAGATGATGAACCCTACTCGTGTGGAACAAGCCCACAGAGCCCATTGACTTGAAATTCAAGCTTCCAAAGAATATGGTGTGCATTAGAAAGACGTAACATAAGGTTATAGGAATACAAAAAGGAGATATCACCAGTTAAAAAAAGAAAGAAATAAGTTAACATATTAATAAATAAATAGAAAAAATACAAGAATGTGGAAGGATTTAAGTTATTTTGTCAAGAAATCGGGTTGTTAGGCGTAATAGGCGTTGGGACTTTGTAAACCAAAAATAAAATGCAGGAGTAACTGGCGTTATCTTTGGAAATATGGAAATAAACTCTGAAGACGGGAGACTGCTTTATGCCGATTACGGTTGGGCCATATTCCGGCATACTCTTCTTGCATACTGAAACTTGATGGCTGGTAGATTACCAGCCATTATGTGACGACTCTTTGCACCCACTGACGATGATTGTTTGCTGGTTGAATAACCAATTCTGAGCAAAACTATGAGGAGGTTGACTAGCATATTCATGCTACCTTAGAGGAATTATTGTTTACCATTCCATTCTGTTGAGATTACTACAAAATCTTCAACATCTTAGTTCTGCAACTGCGTAACGATGGCAGCGTGATTTACCATTGATCTCATGAAATCAGATAACTTTAATAAATTAGTCTTATGTGATAACTGACTCGCATTTGTGAAGGACACGTCTTTGGAACCACACGGAAAAATCAGAAAAGTCCACGATTCTTAAAGTGAAGAACAGTGTCTGGTGATCCAAAAGAACTGGTGGCTGTAGAGAGTATTTAGAGGTCAAGAGAAAAGTTAGTAATAAATTACAAAGTGGAATAACTACCACTAATATAAATAAAAGTTAAACAAAAGTCAAGTGAGAAAAAAAAAATGGACCTCTCAGTCGGATAAGCTCCGTATACCAAATGCTCCTCTCAGATGCATATCGCTATTAATGTATTGCCTCTTGTTGTTGGTATATGATTGTTTTCAAGGACGTGCATAGAATGTATCTCTTTTTCTTTTTATTAAAAAGAAAAAAAAAACCGAAGCGAGACAGTGCGAACTCCCTCAGAGATATTTAGTGAAATGGCATCTCGTTAAACCGTGAATGAAGAAGGTGGGTTTTGCTTCGATCATTTTTCTCTCACGCCACATAAAGCGCCTGTGCGTTCCGTGTAATGATTCGAAAAAGGTGCTGAGATATTGGAGAGTGCTCAGGGCGCAATATTTATTGGAGATTTTGCCCTGATATAACGGCGAACCTTCTGGGCTTGTTTTAGGGGGAGGTGTGGGTCTTGTGATTGGGGGGGAAGGGGAAGGTGTCATGCTTGAATTGCCCTGGCATTTTCCGGGTAATTTTGATCCGATTTCTGGGCGATATTGCGGATCTCAAGGAGGTCATCAGCAGCGTGAAATATTATAATTTCAAAAGATACAGGTAATGTGGATTACTCTTTTTATGGTTTCTTTTAAATGGAGTATTAAAAGTGAACATTTATCTGTTATGCAGTTTACATTACGTAAATACTTCAAGGGTAGTTACATGCAAATTAATCTAGCAGTTTTACTTTTTAGAAGTCGCTGTTTACCTTTCAGAGTTTAACTCTTTCAGAATTAAACCAAGATGATATTTCATGAATTCGTTACCTGTTTTAAACTTTTAATGAGTCCATAGATCACGTTACTTGTAAATAAATACCTTTATAGTTAACCTAAGAACCTTTTATCACTAATAGGAATTGCATATTGCACGTAGAATCCTAGAAGTTTACATGTGTTGAAAGCATGTATTATTTTCCACAGCAAGAGACTCTCAATCTGTCTGCGTGTGTTGGGGGTGAGTGGGGGGGGGCGCGTGAGGGCGGGTGTAGGGAGAAAGAGGTAACAAATATCCCTAGATGTGTGATCTCTTTTATATCCTATGTCAAGGCGATGGATAACTTTTGATTCAACCTTTACAGTTATATCGTTTTCCTATCGTCGCTTTCGCCGTTTTTTGGCCTTACCGTTTCCATTTGAAATATCAGAATTATAACGCAAGTTGCTGTAAAGAATCTAAGAGATTTAAAAACGGAAGAGAACGCGTGACGAAGTTGAAAAACCTAACGAAGGAAAGGTGAAACAGTAATATTTATCTGTTACGTTGAGTCCACGCTCTTCGTTTGGGTTTTTCCCTTTTCGGTCCTAGGATGGTGAACGCTTAGTAGTCTGGCAATGTCGTAAATAACAAAGTATGGACTGTGTGTACTCCCTTTCAGCGATTTGTACCAAGGAAGTAGTAAGTATCCGGTGCCCTTTGTAGGTAGAGTATTACCATATAATTCATGCTTTCATTCTCTTACGTAAGGTTTCCTTACTTACATATTTTGTCACAAGTATATTGTTGAATACACTGTTGTTATATTCGGTCCATAATATTACCTACGCTGCGTGGAAGTCGATGTTTGCTTCCTGTAAATTTGGCATAGATAGGATAAATGCTCCATGCTTTCATTTACTTATCGTTTCCTCTTTCGAGTGACCTTTATCCCAGCGTAGCCTAGAATTTACAGGGGGCACCAGTACCACCATTCCATACGTTTATTTTAGGTTTCATTATCCTCTACTTCAGGCCAGGCCGCATTGCTGACAGGTAACCCCATTTCCAGCTCGTCGTCCATAATTTGATCATCTTTCATTTCTTTCTCCCTTCGTTTGGATTAAATGCCGACTCTTCCTTTACGTCCTCACGGGTCCATTTCTTCCCATTTTACAAAACGTTCTGAATTCCCACTTTTATTGCCCCGGCTATCTCGTTATCTTTCTTTTTACCGGCCGTGATTTGTAATGCCGTTTGCTGCTTCTAAATTTCGTTTATTGTTTTATCGCTCTTCACTCTCACCTCGTGTGCAGTCGTTTCAGTTCCTTTCATTACGTTAATTCTTTTACTCCGGCGATGGGATTGTTTTGGCGGCTTTGTTTTAATCGTAATTTGTTCATATTTTGGGAGGCGTTATAATTCTCGGGTTCGTTTCAGCCTTATGGATTACAGTATTTTTCATACAAATTAGATATTGTTTTTACCGAGGAATTAAAAACAATTTTTGAAAATATTTGCTGTTCACCTCGGTATTTTGTGAAAATATGTTCCTTATGTCTCTGATAGAACTTAAGGTCAGTGCGTGGTATATAGCTGAAGTCTCTTCAGGGTAAATCTACAACTGCTTGGGGGGAGAGCGTAAGTCTCCCAGTTTCATCCCTATTATCAAATGTATGAAAAAAAGTCATTTTTAAATAGAACCACTCTCCCCGAAGGGAAAACGCCTATTAGCTGCAAGAAGATTTATCCTTTGCTCCTTTCATAAAAGGATAATCTTATCCTGTCTCACTTATCTCCCTGCTGAAAAATAGCCATGCATTGCAATTCACTGTCAGCTTCCTCTTCTCAGATTTCTATAACCTTCCTTCTTTTAAAAGAGTCAGTTGTCTCGTATTCGGATATAGGCTGTTTTTTTTTCACTCTCTTTTTGCTTTATGTCGTAATCAGATGAAGGCATTAACTACTAGTATGTTCCTTCAGAAAGATAGTCTAAAGAAGGAATAGTATCTGCTACTCCTGTGTAGAAGGAAGATGAGAGAAGGCCCCCTCATGGCCAAACATGTATAACTCTCAGAGTTCAGAATCGTTTGAAATGCAATTACATTGGGAGTGAATGTATATATGGCTACAATGCCGGCCTCCCCGGGAGGGCGGGAGGTATGTCAGGCGCGTCCAAACGAAAATTGACCCATTTAATATCGCAAACTTGTTAGTTGCAATTATTTCGCAAATCCATTGCAAGCCTTATGGATGATCATAATGTTTATGGCATATGCATAGCTCGTATGAACTGTTGTTTACGGGCCAAAGAGCCGCGTGAAATGTTGTTATATTTCAGATTAATAGATTCAGTTACAATAATAGGTAACAGACTCCGGATGGTATTGTCCCGGCGAACGATTTTGTGCGAAATTTTTCAGCGTTGGGGAATACCAGCGTCGCATATACACGCGCGATCCGAATCAAAAGTCATTCCCCTTTTTTCCCCCCCTCCCTTTCCCCTTCCTCCCCCCGCTCCCCGATTTCCCCTCTTGTCCCCTTTTTAGTAGATGGATTTACGGAGAATAAGGCTCCGCCGTATTTCAAACCGTGTCCTGGTTTTTATTCGCGGGTTTTTTATTCATTAAGCTCATGAATGTCGAGCGGGTTCGAATATTTTGTTCGGAATAATTCAGGTGTTTGGCGCGGGGATTTGAAACCCTTTCAAAGGTTAAATGCGGCTGGAATTGAGTTCTTCCTCTCGGTGTAACATTGTTCGTTGGTTTCATTTCAACCGCGTATTTTACATTCAGTTTCTGTGGATACCCTTTTCCCTTTTTTTTTTTTTTTTTTTTTTTGTTTGCGGAGATGGGAATTTACTGGTAGAATGCGGTGGTCGCCATTGTTTGCTTGATGGCGGTGGTTTTAATGAATTTAGTAAATTGTGGTTCACTCGTGTATCTTAATCTTCGATGGTTGGTTATTTAAGGATGGCCATTGAAGTAAGCTGTTGGGAGCGGTACGAAATAATTTTAATGTGCAGCTAAATATATCGTCGTAGAGAGATCACAGCAAGCAATTTTGCTTTAACGGGTGGTGTCATAATTAAATTCTGTGCTTGAATGTGTCTACTTTTTTTTTTTATCTCAAACTAGTGTGCAGGTCTCTCGAAGAGAAATCTTTTTTATATTCATCATTGATTAATTATTGAGAGTTGGGTAGAATAAATAAAAATATTGAAAGGAAATAAGTATCTATACAAAGCTCCACATGGTATATGCACGTCTAATAGTATGAAAGTTACTTCTGTCAACTTTTAAGGTCTTTTTATAATTTCAGTGTACTTGTACAAACACGTGCTTAAATATCTTTGCCACTTGTCGTAAATACTATTATACTTGTTGTAAATGCTATTTTTTTCAGAAATTAGTATTTTCAGGATTCTTTGAATGTGGACGATAAAGTTAGTTTTGAGTGAAACAAGAATGGAAGGGTCTATTGTAAGTTTGAGATAGCTTGTGGAAGTTACTGTTGAGGAAAGACACCGGAAAGTAGTGGGATCACAAGTGAATTTTATTATTATTGTTTTAGAAGATAAAACCTATTCACATGGAAGAAACACACAGGGGCCATTGACTTGAAATTCAAGCTTCCAAAGAATGTTGGTTTCAACCTCCCACCGCATAACCCACACTGCAGCAGTAACTGATCATGATACAGAGGCAGTGATTTTCCATCGCCCGGGGGAAGATGCGAACCCGCGACATCTGAGTGACATTCCACGACACTAACCACTATACCAGCGGACCAGCTAAAATGCCTAGAATGGATGGTGGTAGCGGGAGTGAAGCGTTGACCAGTGTTTGTACGTCTTGATAAAGGGAGGTTTTGGAAGGATTGGGTAAGAGTAGTAATTTTTCCATTGAATAAAGGTAAAGTTGATTAGCTAACTGGCATGGATTATAACATTGCTGTGTATACCAGAGATGATATTTGGTAAGATTTGAATTATGAAATTAAGAGATAGATAACTGAAGAATTGCTGAGAAAAGAGCAATGTGGGTTGAGACAACGAAGAGGGTATCTTGACCACATCCTTATTGTGAAACTGGTATGTGCTAAATTTAAAGATGAGAAAATTTGTGCTATACATGGACCCATTAAACGCTTATAATAGAATTGATGGACGCAAAGCAGAGGGTTTTGCAAATGTACGACTCAGAAGATAAGCTTTGCACGCCTTAAAATGTAGACTGGGGAGTGACTGGATTGGTGTAAAAATTGGTATACCTTTAGTTTTGCAGACCGCTGAGCTGATTAACAGCTCTCTAGGCTGGCCGAAGGATTGAACTTATTTTACCTGGCTAAGAACCAATTGGATTTACGAGCAACGGGACCTACAGTTTATTGTGGAATCCGAACCACATTATAGCGAGAAATGAATTTCTGTCACCAGAAATAAATTCTCTAATTCTTCATTAGACGGACGGAGACTCGAACTCGGGCCTAGCGAGTGCTAGCCCACAGCTCTATCGACTCGCCTAACAAGGAACTTGGATTGGTGTAAAGTGGGTGTGAGACAAGTGTGCGTTATGTCTCCATGGCTGTTCGGTATCGTTATAAATGGAGTCATGCGATAAATCAGAGAAATTGATCTTGAATGGAGTGTGGAATGGTTGATATTCGCAGATGATGCAGTGCTGAGTAAAACTGTGAAGAGAAATATCAGAAGCTTGCAAGAGTTTGAAGAGAAGAAAGTTGATAATACATGTCAGTGAGAGTAAGGTTATGAGACTAAATGGAAACCAGGAGGAAGTAACAGTGAAGGTCAATATGGATGGTGGAGTGAAATCTAGTAATTTATATAGGTATTTGGTGATAGGTATAATGAGTGACTGTACTGTGAGAGAAGAAACGAGTCACAAAATATTTGATACGCAAAGGTGGAGTCATGTTCAAAATACAGGTAAGAAACTTTTAGTGTCTATGTAAAAGCAGGTGGCAATGTAAAAGGAGAACGCTCAGCCGTCTTTCCTTTACAGTTGAAGCTGATGAAATGATTTATAATCTGTGTGTGTGTGTGTGTGTGTGTGTGTGTGTGTGTGTGTGTGGCATCAGAAGAATGAAGAGCATGAGAAATGTAGAGACTCGTAGAAGAAATTGAAAGGGTAATGTTGTGGTAAAAGATGTATCAGCGTGTTTTGAGATGGTTCATTCATGTGGAAAGAATGGTGGGGGATAGGTCGGTAAGAAGAGTGTTCAATTGTGAAGTGTCACTGGGAAGAAGAGGAGACTAGAATCAAGTGCAGTATGTGAAAGGACGGGCTCGTTACACAAGTAGTAAGATGCATGATAGAAATGAATTGTATCTTGTGCAGAGGTCTGTTAGATTGCCTATAAAACTTATATGTAATGATTAAGCAATTAAAAGTGTGGAAGTTTTCTGCACATAGGGTTCGTCCACGATGCAGCGGTT
>NC_089741.1:51321857-51329357 GCF_040412425.1 Macrobrachium rosenbergii
TCCATACATCTCCTCCACGATGACCATCCATTCAGCTAATCGACGACGTGAAATTTAATGTAAAACGTATCTTAAATTAGAAGGAGGAAGACACGCCGTGAGAGGAGGAGAGGGGTTCCCACCATCAAGCTCAGGTCACAGGTAATCCTTGTGTGTCACGCTGCAAATGGACGCTAAGTCTTCGTAGGGGGAGGGTTCGAGAAATTCCCTCTCGAGTGAACAAACGGTTTCGAGGAGGGAAGCAGGTGCGTGCTGTAGTGCTGTCGTAAAGCTTTCGAGTTTATGCGCATTTGGACTTTATTTAAGCGAGGTGCCCTTAAGGGAATGCCCTACTGTTTGCGATGCTTTAAGATACGGCTGCTTGCTGTTCCGTGCTTTCATTTACGGAATGAATGATGGGATGAGAGGTTCTCATATGTGATGTTGATGTAGGCGTGGTACCCGAGAGATGCTAAAGAAATTTTTAGGTGCAGGAAGTTGATTAGAAGTACGAGAGAGAGAGAGAGAGAGAGAGAGAGAGAGAGAGAGAGAGAGAGAGGGCAAATGGGAAGGCGGCGAAGGAAGGAAGGAAGGAAGGAAGGCAGGACGAGGAAGAGCACTATTTGATGGGGGCCATGGGACTGTTAGCAAATGGGAAAGGGGGTTTGGATTCCGTATTTCGTCATAACAAGTGTTCCCGTGGGTCTGGCTTGAAGGACGCCGAGCGAGTTGATATTCATAGCTTTCGATAATTCCGTTTGCATCAGCTGCTTCTCTCGTTTCTTCGATGACGACCGACGAAGGAGAGGAATGCCAGAACGTAAACACCGACGACGTCGGTGTGCATTGCACTGAATTGCTGCCCGTTTGCTAGGTCCGTTGTGCATGGGTCGCTGCTTCTGTTCTGCTTGCTTTTAAAAGGAAAGGCCAACGAGCAGGCTAACTAATGCTAAATGCCAGTGAACAGGCTAACTGATGCCCTCTACTAGTCTACGCTTGAAAGAGAGAGAGAGAGAGAGAGAGAGAGAGAGAGAGAGAGAGGGAGAGGGAAGAGGAGAGTTTGAGCTTACACATGAAGGAACTGATAGATCCTCCTCTTAAAGGAAGAAATGTTATGAATGTCAGGAAAAAAGCAGCAGCAAGTGAATGCCAAAGTTTTGTCGTAGGAGGGAAGAGGCAGTTTTGAAATGTGTAATGAGAATTATCGATTTTCACAGAGTAAAGAAGAGTTGGCAAGACCGGTGTTGTGAGGCCACCTGGGAGGAAGAAAAGAAAGGGACAGTCACTAACATAGTATCTATGGCACAGAGAGAAGCTTAGCATCAGAGCTAGTTTTCACCAATGCTGTTTCAAAGAATTTCATTTTTGTATAGAACAGGGCAACAGACAGTTAATTATGTTATTTCTGTAGGTGAGAAGTCTTCAAATATTGATACCGGATTTATAATTTTTGGTAACGCGGTTATTTTCATTAAGCATAGAATAATATTGCTACACTTTAAAGCTAGTTATTGATTAAGCCGTTCCTTTGCGAAATATTTTGAAAATCGATGGTATTTTCTACGGTGAAAGGAGTCTGCATGCAAAGCAAGAACCTTGTGTCCTGATGTGTATTGGTATCATGTCAGGTAATTGAAGATACTACAAACGCAATGAGGTCCGTGTGTAGAATTTTTCTGAACCAAAGAGGCAAATATTTTTCATAACGTTATATATTTTCACAGTATAGGTATATTGAGCAGCAGAATACACTTAAGTATATGTGAGGAGTCAGTTTATTGTTTTATTGGAAAGGTAACTTTTTTTTTTTTTTCGTTCAGGCTTGTAGTTTTAAAAGTTTTTTCTCATTTTAATTATGTTCCCCAATTGAGGTTGGGATTAATTCTCTCTCTCTCTCTCTCTCTCTCTCTCTCTCTCTCTCTCTCTCTCTCTCTCTCTCTCTCCGCACCCTGACTTGAAATACATGTAGATACCAGTGTATTTTTCCACTTTGTTGAAATTTCAGCTTACTTTCTTTGATTTCAAATGCTTAATTTTAAATACTTATCATCGATATTTCTCTCGCTCTTCCGTTTCATAATGATTTTAAATATTATCATCGATACTTCTCTTGCTCTTCCGTTTCATAATACAAACTTCCTGCGTACCATATTTGCATATTTCGCTTTTCCTTTCTTTTCTTGGTCCTTTATTCCATGTCCTTTCGCTTTCAGAGGTCAAAACATCCAGTTCCTTTCCTTTGATCATCTGTCGCTATGTGCATCATTCTGTCTGTTATTGCAGTACGGAATATGTCTCTGGAAACCCGAGCCCATACGCATGTGAAGACTCACTCCACAAACAGGGGGAATTGCAATTGTTCAGTTCTCCGCATCTGAAAGAAAGGGTAAAGCTAGAAACGCAAGTTGTAGGTTGTTGCTCTGCCTTCCTTCCACAACCCTTTATTAGTTGCTCCTCTGTCTAGTCAGGGCATTAGGTTAGAAATACAGGTGTAAGTTCGTAGGCAAAGTTCTTGAGAAATAAAAGACGTAAAACCAGTGTTTTTTTTGTGTGTGGAATTTTTGCATTGACGATGCTCGTAATGGAAATTGTAGCTTTGAGATTGAAGGCTGAGTAGAGAGAAAGAAGTCTTTTTCTTAAAGAGAGAGAGAGAGAGAGAGAGAGAGAGAGAGAGAGAGAGAGAGAGAGAGAGAGAGAGAGAGAGAGAGAGAAGTTCCCTTAGAATAGGAAAGTAATATGTAACAGGGAAAATGTCATTGATATTTGTTGTAGAGATTAAGAAAGATTTTGATATATATTAGGAAAGTTGAATTTGTTACAGATGGTTACTCCTACGGAAGTTTTCGTTACTCAGTTTTCAGCCATTTTTGTATTTTGCATACTTTAGTTTGCATATTTTGGAAATGTGCCCGTTTACATTTGATTTCGCATTCAAATACATATAAACAACAATTTTTAGTTTTCTGTAAAAGAAAACCATTGAGATGGCTTTGTCTGTCAGTCCGCACTTTTTCTGTCCGCCCTCAGATCTTAAAAACTACTGAGGCTAGAGGGCTGCAAATAGGTATGTGGATCATCCACCGTCCAATCATCAAACATACCAAATTGCAGCCCTCTAGCCTCAGTTTTTATTTTTTTAAGGTTAAAGTAAGCCATGATCGTGCGTCTGGCACCGCTATAGGTGCCAACAACACAGGCCACCACCAGATCGTGGCTGAAAGTTTTATGGGCTCCGGATGAGAGTTTCATACAGCATTATACGCTGTACAAAAACTCGATTGCACCGAAGAAACTTCAGCGCTTTTTTCACTTGTTATTGTTGTATCCTGTAATCAAGAGATGTGAGCGTGATAGTGTAAAATCAGAAGTATTGATTCATTTAAATTGTTGTATCTAGGTATACATTGCCATCTTCTGTACGTAAAACCTTGGGTTAATTTGACAACAGATTATTACTCCAATTCTTCATTGCTGCAGGAAGCAAAACATTATTTCTACGTGTCTCTAGAAAACTGTGACTTGACTGTTATTAATTCATCGTTTCGACGTGTCTCTAGAAAATTATGAGGTGATTGTGATTAATTATGAAAATACAGGAGAGTAAATCTTAAATGTATATTGTGAACTTATAACTTGAAAACGGAAAAATCATACTCGTTGGGAAATTATTAACATCATTTTGTGTTCGTTGTATTCCTGTTTAAAGGGACATGAGTGTAAAGCTGATTGTGTTTTTGACTGGCGTTTGTTTGCAGTGTTCCCTCAAGAAATGCTCTGTTTTGTTCTTGTGACTTTCAAAAGGAATTTTTCATCTCACTGCATTCAAGTCTTTATGTTTCACCTCCTTAGAATTATGTGTATTTTTTTTTTATAATTCGAGCCATTCTTTGCTCTCCTTATTTATACATAATGTGTACACACCTACACCTCATGCATGTGAAGCCGATTTAAATTATTGTTAGAAGTATTGCGTATCTTAGCACCTGTGAGAAAGTGTTTTAACCAAATTTCATCTAAAACACCTTCCAGGAATTCATAAGTTCGTTCAGAAAAGCAGTATTCCTGTGTCTTATAATTTTGTAATAAGTGTAAAAGCATTTGATGAGGAAACTCCCTTCTTCTTCTTCTTCTTCTTCTTCTTCTTCGAGAAGAGAGAGAGAGAGAGAGAGAGAGAGAGAGAGAGAGAGAGAGAGAGAGAGAGAGAGAGAGAGAGAGAGCGCCCCATCTCCTCTCCCTTACCTTTATTCATGGCATCCCATGAAGATGACCAAGTCCAATACGGGATACACTCCAGCGAATTCTCTCTCTCTCTCTTCCTTAAATATGGGAAGAGGGGGAAGTTTGCCAATGCAGATAAACCCACACTGCAGAAGAACACGAAGAGTAACGATGCTGAAAGGAAAGGAAAAAGATTAGAAATAGAAATAATATAAAACCGGATATCGACAGTAGAGAGAGAGAGAGAGAGAGAGAGAGAGAGAGAGAGAATGTTGTAGGGGTGTACAAAAGCACAAGCAAGGTATTGTTGTAGGTATACAATAAGACAATATTTAAGTCATATATACCCACATTGTGTGTGTGTATATATATATATATATATATATATATATATATATATATATATATATATATATATATATATATATACACATATATATATATGTATGTACATATATATGTACATATATATATTATATAGTATATAATATATATATATATATATATATATATATATATATATATATATATATATATATACATATATATATATATTACATATATATATATATATATATATATATATATATATATATATATATATATATATATATATATATATATATATATATATATATATATATATATACATACATAAATACACTATAGCGTGCGTAAAAGGAATGGCAGTTGTAGATGTAGAGGGAAGAGGTGAATCGTGGGGTATTTAAGGTAAGAAAGACAGTCGTATCTCTGCAAAAGTTGTAGAATGGAAGAGTGTCCAGGGAGTAAAGTTCGAACGAGTGAAGAGATTGTTTGGCAAAGTCTTAGGCGTAGTCAAATACCGGTGTTTTATATGCCTCGAGGAAAAAGATGAGATTAGTTGGAATGAATCGTCTAAAAAGTATCTTTCGAGGAGAAAAAAGACTGAATGGGCGAAAAAGTCAGTGAATCGTCAATCCTGAATAGTTGGCACAGGTGGAAGGGATAACTATTTTTACTTGTTGACATTGAGCGAATGCAGATGGTGGCATCTAGTTTGGAAATTTCAAGAAAAATGAAGTTCTTGAGACTTCGTGGAGTCTGTAGAATTTATACGTCCTTCCAGAAAGATTACATGAAAAATGAGGACCCAGCTACATTTGAAGGAAAATAGGAACTTTTACGGACTGATCCTCCTGTCCATGAACCAGCAGTTTGTGGATGAAGGTAGCTGTTCCTGCGACTGCTATTTTTTAGACCTTGGTTTCAGCATGATATATATATATATATATATATATATATATATATATATATATATATATATATATATATATATATATATATATATATATATATATACAGTATAAATATATATGTATATATATAAATAAAATAAATGTAATATATGCATGGAATTTATTGAATAGCTGATACTATTTCTGCGTATGTATATGCATGTATACGGATATGTACATATTTACAAGACACACACACACACACACACATATATATATATATATATATATATATATATATATATATATATATATATATATATATATATTAATTGTGTGTGTGTGTAAACATGTACATATCCATATACATGCATATACATAAGAAAGAACGAAATAAGTATCCATATATATTTGTATTTGGAATAAATTCCATGGTTAAAGTTGCCGTAGTTTCACCGTGTTTACCTTGTATAATTATTGACCCGAGTTTCTCGACGATACGCATCGTCCTTATGGTTAGGACTGTATATCTTTGTTTGTGTGCGTGTGCCTGTATTTGTTGGGTAAAATTTTATTTTGGTGTAATATGAACCATTCTTATTCTACAGAAAACACAGGGCTTATAACCACGAGGTATTTTTTTCTATCGCATTTGTCAAGATATAGTTTGGGATGATCAGTGATTAGATCAATACCATTGCTTCTTAGTAATACTTTGAAGCTGATAATTGTATTTATACTTAATTAGAATCTATGTGTCTCAGGGATTACATTTTCAGTGATTATGCAAGATTTTATTGTTAAGGTGATATAAAGTTTTGGTGTTGACAGCCTAACATATTTTGGAATACTTTTGGAATTCCTATATTTAACCCAACCATAATTTTATTAGACTCCACGAAGTCTCAAATCCTTTCCCACCTCATGCGGTGCACTGTTGGCATTACTTAATGTTCTTTGCAACGTCCCGTCGGCCCCGGGCTGCAACATCTTTCATTCCTTTGACTTTTCCTCCGTTCATATTCTCTATCTTCCATCTTACTTTCCTTCATCTCCTAACAATTGATTCACAGTGCAACTGCGAAGTTTTCCTCCCTGTTACACCTTTCAAACCTATTTACTGTCAATTTCCGTTTCTACTCTGAATGACCTCATATGACCCAGTTTTGGCCTAAACTCTATATTCTATTCTGTTCTATTCAAATCGTTCCTGGTATTATGCTAATACATAAACGTGCTTTAAAGAAATCGAATTACCTCAGAAAATCTAGGGTATGCATTTTATGAATAAAATATATATTTCTTTGATTAGTTGGAAGCAGCAGGAAAAGACAAGCCACTCCCAAGAAGTCTTTTGTAGTTTCATGGAAAAATAAATGTGAAGTTGAACTTTCTTTAATATGCAGGGAATTCTGTAGGGAATGGAGAATGTGAAAGGCGTTTTCCCATTGATACAAAGAAAAATTTTAAGTTGATAATTCTTGGAATTGATGGAGTCATAATAGTTATACTATGAACCCTAATCCCAGAAGTTGATAATGTTATTTTTCGGATAATTTAAGTGAATATAGATTTGAAAAATGATTGAAGTGGAAAGCACAACAAATTTTCAGTGCAAGTTAGCATGACGCATCATGGGATTACCTCGTATTTTGATTAGTGATAAAAAAAAGAATAGCAGCTGATGATTAATGGATCATTATTAATGGCAACAATCTTGTGTATGAATAATTCCCGTTTGTTGTTGGTCCGAACAAGCATCTAATATTCATGAGATATACCCCAACTAATTACGTTACTTTTGTAAACGTTACCTGAATGCTGGCCATCTGTTATTAATATAATTATTACAGAGATTTTAACTGCCTTCAGGAGAAAAGAATGGCCTTCTTTCAGTTTCCGGTGTGTGTGTGTGGCTATTTGAATTTGACAGGGGGGAGAGGGAGGTGGTTGTTGGGGGAGGAGGGAGCTGGGGAGGGGAAGAATGGGACTGGTGTTGGGGAGAATGAGAGCAGGAAGAAAGACGAGGCCTAAGAGTAGCATTAAAATGGAACCCGAGTCAGCTCTTGTGTGGGAACACCACACC
>NC_089741.1:51339357-51346857 GCF_040412425.1 Macrobrachium rosenbergii
GTGATAATTTCTTGTGAATAATTTTAGGATTGTTTTTTTAGGGATGATAATTCTTGAATGGTACCTCGTGTGACATTAATTTGAAATCAATAATTTTCAGAAATAGTATTTCATAACGTTTAGAATAATTCTGGTACTTGAAAGAACGCAGATAAGACCAGCGTTCCCGCTTCTGTCAGCCAGAAATGAATAGTATTGTTATTATTATTTAGCCGTGTTTTGTAAGTTTGTAGATATTTTTTCTCGTTTTTGCAGGTAAGACAAAAGCATTTTTGTTTATCCATCCGACCTGGCTAGTGAAGTAACAGTTCTGTACCCGGTCAGTTTGTTCCTGTAAGTATTTCAGGTTTTCCAGATGTATGACCTTCCCTTCAGTAGTGAGATTCATACGCATACTCTTGGGTTTAAACGATGTAATGACATAAAGGTATCTTATTTCATCATGTACAATGCAGGTAAGGTTAACTGAATACATGAGGAATTGCGAAGAAAATAAAAGAAGACATACGCGAGGGAAACATTATTGTAGAGATGATGGAAGGATGAGAAAAAGAAGAAAAATTAGAATATATACGAGAAAGAAGAAAACTACCAAGAGGCATAACCTTAAGGAGAAAAAATGACGGGAATAGAACGGTAGAAATAATAAAAAAAAAAAATTTGGGGAAAAGGGAGAATTAATCTCCTTAGATATATGGGTGTGGAAGTGGGTAGGGGGCGGGGGGACTGACCTCGCTTCTAAAGGATGGACTTGTGTCAGAATCTCGTCAAGAAGGTGCCTGAGCCGAGAGATGTTTAGGGGAAGGAAGGGAGGAAGGAACCGGGGGAAATGGGAAGGGCGGGGAGAGGGGAGACGGGCCAGGAAGCGACGACGAGGAGCACAAGCCCTGGGTGTTAAGGCTGTCATCGGAGAGGGTTTAGTCGCGGCTTTCGGCTGTCGTCTTGATTAAACCAACAGCGAAGAGCGATGGTTGGGAATATTTATCTTGGGGGCCCTTCCCTCTGGATTAGCAGCGAAATAGTTAATGCATAAACGATTTTTATTCCCCGAAAGGATATTGCATTAATGGATATAAATGAAAAATATGACATGATGTTGTTTTATGGTTACTTCCCCGCTTTTGTGATACGAACATTTTACTGCAGCGGGACCTCCATCCACTACTATATGTTGGAATACATGGTAGTTGAGGTTATCTAGCAAGCCCTATATGCATATATAGGTTGTCATCTGTACTGCACACTTTTTAAGTTATTATAACTGAGACGTCGATGATTAAGCTCTCAACTTTTTACTTTCAACGTTAATAGTATCGTTGAGACGCCGAAGATTAACGGTTCAACTGCAGAATTTTATACGGTTTTACTTAATATACAATATCCATTGGTGCAAATGTTGTACACACACATATTTTAATTGTTATATCCATGCTGGATTTATATATTTATTAATTTGTTGTTTTTTGCAGTTGCTGTTATTCTGCTCGTGACTTTGATCCTGCTAATTTGGAATAAAATTTAATATTTGATTTTCTGAAACTGAAATATAACCTTGAACATGTCAAGTTATTGGTTGATAAGCAGCAAAGTGTGCTCTTGATATTGGCAAATACAGATGTATGTTTAATCAGCAAAAATTGCAATAGATCATTAAAGGACAAATTTCCGCTTTTCACAGAACTCCACGTTTAGAGTGATTTAACTGATGCTGGGGAACATTACAATATGACATGGAGCAAATAGTCATAATTTAGCTAATTTCATGAATTGGTCATCCTATGAATTTTTGAGTGCTTCTAAAACATGTTACTATTAGTTTTTTAAGTGATATTCCTTTTCTTGTTGTTGAAGGTGTTTTACCGGTCGTTAATATTTAAAGTATATATTGAAATAAAAAGCTAAATGAAAAAAAAGTTTCTGATGTATAGGAAATTGCTGTAAGCTACCGAAAATTAATTGTACAATTGACAAACAGATTGTACGGGAAACCATTGGGGAAAAAAATTTTACGTAAATAAGGGACTGTTAGATAAGAATCGTAAGAATTTTGTTCTGAGAGAGATGTTACTTTGTGTGTGCTGATGTCCATTGCGATTATGTGTCTATACTGTGCACTGGTATTTCATCGCGGCGTGTACACGAAAGAGCCAAGACAAAAGTGTTCTTGGTTACGGATGAGATGAGGCTTTCTACTTGCAGAGATCCGGAAATGCTGACATTCTCAAGTCTCTCTCTCTCTCTCTCTCTCTCTCTCTCTCTCTCTCTCTCTCATCCGTGACGTCATTCACTAATTAGCAAGACAAAAATTACACCAGACCTCTCGTCCATCTCAACCCTGGGGGCGTCTGAAGACTGTTCCGTCTGTTTGTTCTTGGTTTCTCCTCTTTCGACCTCTCGTCATATTTCAGTTTCGTTTTTTCCTTTTTTTCTTATATTGTAATGTTTCCTACCAGAATAAACCTGTGGCACGTTTAAAAATGAAGTAAATAGTGGCTAACAATTGATCGGTATGTAACGATGAACCACATTTAATCCATGTATAAATTTCTAGACCTGCTCTTCATGTAGTTAATTTGACTTTCATGGAACTGAACCTGCTTTTTTAGTGTTTCCATTTTCCAGTTAGTTATGTCATCAGTTTATTTTCATACTTGTAAAACTTTGAGTTTTGGTAAGACTTTTAATCAAACAACGTGAAACAATAAGAAAAAGAAATGAAATATTTTGTACGTGTTTCGGTAAAACCAATTGATTCAAAAGTTGAATTAATTCAGAAAAGATGCATCGCATAATACAGAATAAAGGGGTGAAATTTACAGTACTCGGCAACTGACAGAATTTCCCTGGCCTCTAAAACAGTTATTCTATTTTATTCAAGATAGTCTCACACACACGGCTTTATTAAAGTATTTATGCTACGCTCTGATGTCTTCTGATATATCTCATCTACAACGTTTAGTTGTAGGGAATCTTCTCGTGATTTAGCTGGTCCCTCTGGTCCCTGTCATCCTTCCAGTCAGGGCTAACTTCTTCCTCTGGTCCCTGTCACCCTCTCATCCAGTCAGGGTTAACTTCTTCCTGTCGTCCTTGGCATCCTCTCACCTAGTCAGGGCTAACTTCTTCTTCCTCGTCTCTGTCATCCTGTCACCCAGTCAGGGCTAACTTCTTCTTCCTCGTCTCTGTCATTCTCTCACCCAGTCAGGGCTAACTTCTTCTTTCTCGTCTCTGTCATTCTCTCACCCAGTCAGGGCTAACTTCTTCTTACTCGTCTCTGTCATTCTCTCACCCAGTCAGGGCTAACTACTTCTTCCTTGTCTCTGTCATCCTCTCACCCAGTCAGGGCTAACTTCTTCTTCCTCGTCCCTGTCACCCTCTCAACCAGTCAGGGCTAACTTCTTCTTCCTCGTCCCTGTCACCCTCTCAACCAGTCAGGGCTAACTTCCTCCTCTGGTCCCTGTCACCATCTCATCCAGTTCGGGTTAACTTCTTCCTGTCGTCTCTGTCATCCTCTCACCCAGTCAGGGCTAACTTCTTCCTCTGTCCTTGTCATCATCTCACCCAGTTAGGGCTGACTTCTTCCTGTCTTCCTTGTCATCCTCTCACCCAGTCAGGGTTAACTTCTTCCTTTAGTCCTTGTCATCCTCTCACCCAGTCAGGGCTAACTTCTTCCTTGTCCCTGTCTCCCTCTCATTCAGTTAGGGCTAACTTCTTCCTGTCGTCCTTGTCATCCTCTCACCCAGTCAGGGCTAACTTCTTCTTCCTCGTCTCTGTCATCCTGTCACCCAGTCAGTGCTAACTTCTTCTTCCTCGTCTCTGTCATCCTCTCACCCAGTCAGGGCTGACTACTTCTTCCTCATCTCTGTCATCCTCTCACCCAGTCAGGGCTAACTTCTTCTTCTTCGTCTCTGTCATCCTCTCACCCAGTCAGAGCTAACTTCTTCCTCTGGTCCCTGTCACCCTCTCATCCAGTCATTGCTAACTTCCTCCTCTGGTCCCTGTCACCCTCTCATCCAGTTAGGGTAAACTTCTTCCTGTCATCTCTGTCATCCTCTCACCCACCCAGGGCTAACTTCTTCCTCTTGTCCTTGTCATCATCTCACCCAGTTAGGGCTAACTTCTTCCTGTCGTCCTTGTCATCCTCTCATCCAGTCAGGGCTAACTTCCTCCTCTGGTGTTTGTCACCTTCTCATCCAGTCTGGGCTAACTTCTTCCTGTTGTCCTTTTCATCCTCTCACCCAGTCAGGGCTAACTTCTTCCTGTCGTCCTTGTCATCCTCTCACCCAGTCAGGGCTAACTTCTTCTTCCTCGTCTCTGTCATCCTCTCACCCTGTCAGGGCTAACTTCTTCCTCTGGTCCTTGTCACCTTCTCATCCAGTCAGGGCTAACTTCTTCCTGTTGTCCTTGTCATCCTCTCACCCAGTCAGGGCTAACTTCTTCCTGTGTCCTGGTCATCCTCTCACCAAGCCAGGGCTAACTTCTTCCTCGTCCCTGTTATCATCTTACCCAGTCAGGGCTAACTTCTTCTTCCTCGTATCTGTCATCCTCTCATCCAATTAGGGCTAACTTCTTTCTGTCGTCCTTGATATCCTCTCACCCAGTCAGGGATAACTTCTTCCTCTCGTCCTTGTCATCATCTCACCCAGTTTGGGCTAACTTCTTCCTGTCGTCCTTGATATCCTCTCACCCAGTCAGGGCTAACTTCTTCCTCTCGTTCCTGTCACCATCTCACCCAGTCAGGGCTGACTTCTTCCTTCGTCCATGTCATCATCTCTCCCAGTTACAGCTAACTTCTTCCTCACGTTCCTGTCATCCTCTCACCCAGTCAGGGCTGACTTCTTTCTCTCGCCCCTGTCATCATCTCACGCAGTTAGAGCTAACTTCTTCCTGTCGTTCCTGTCATCTCACCCAGTCAGGACTAACGTCTTCCCCTCGTCATTGACATTCTCTTACCCAGTCAGGGCTAACTTCTCCCTCTCATCCCTGTCATTATCTCACAAAGTTAGGGCTAACTTTTCCTCTGGTCCCTGTCATCCTCTCATCAAGTTAGGGCTAACTTCTTCCTCTGGCCCCTGTCATCCTCTCACCCAGTCAGGAAGTTGGGGCTAACTACTTTCTCTTGCCATAGTCGGTCACTTCTCTTTGTCCTTGTTAATATCTAACACTTGTCGCTCTTGATTTCTCCCAATTGTCCTTGTTATCATCCTCTCTTCCTTCCTGTTAGTCTCTTCCCCTCGTCCTTATGAACGCCTTCCCCTTGTCCTTGTTAACCCCTTCCCTTTTTCTTAACTCCCAACTCCCTTTTCCGTATTAACTCCCCCCCCCCTTTTCCACATCAAGCCATGCACATTTTCCACTGTTAGCTCCTTTCCCTTGCCCTTTCAACTCCTTCCCCTTTTCCTTGTTCACTCCCTTCCATTCCCTTTTAACCCCATCCTCGCGTCCCTGTTAACTACAACGGTGACTTGAGCAGCAGCTTAACATCCTCTGCATGTACGCATTCCCTCGCATGCAGGGAATGACCCCTCGGAATGGAAGATCCCTTTCCGCGCATAGATTGGACGGGTCTTCCATTTGTCCCCAGTATGGTGGGAGTGTTCAATTTGTGTTTCTTAGATTCCGGGGTCGTCTCACCGGAGTCATTCTTCTTCTTGTTTTAGGGAGAAGTATTCGAGTTGCTCTTGCGAGTCATTTGCATCTGAAGTGTAGCAGATATGTTTGGCCAGTTAGTTAATAATGTACAGAAAAGATATGTCATGCCATGTCATGTATTTTTATGCAGTGCTTTTGCTTTTATTTTAGGGGTATTCGTTGAAAGAAGGGTATCGAGCCCTGGGGAAGGTGATGCTGTATGTGTTTTGCATTTATTTAATGCCTTTAGTTTTTAGTGTGTTCCAATTTCGTTGTCTGACTCATAAAACTGCCCCTTTATCTTATATTTAGTGGAATATGTTTGTTATTATTTTGTGCTCTACACCGTTCTTGAAAGTCTATAAAATGTATTTGGCTATGTTAAAGGAATAAAGAATTTTAATTCATCTGTATTGAACAGTTTTCATTAGTTTACTTGACCATCTATTTTCTGAAATAATGAATCGCCATATTCATTTTAGTTAACCAAATGAACGCGGGTTGTGAAAATTTTCTTTCATAACACCTAGGTCTTAGAAAATGGAACGGAGGAATGGTATACTAAATCTGATATCACTCCGTTATGATGTTTGAAAAGTTTTCTTAAGGAAAAGTAACAACTTTCTTTGTTGTGGGAAAGTATTAGCTATTTGAGTGAGCATAGTCACAAATTAATCAGGAATTTTTTGGTTAACTGTTAGGCCTTAAAGGAAATCGCATTCCTCTCCAACTGTACACCAGCTAAACACGAGTCATTTTACTCTAAAATAGCTCAGATTCTCTCTCTCTCTCTCTCTCTCTCTCTCTCTCTCTCTCTCTCTCTCTCTCTCTCTCTCTCTCTGGACCCCAGAGGTTCTAAACTCATCCCTCTTCCATGTTTATGTTGTCATAAACACATATTTCGACACACCATCAAAGTTTCGTTATGATGGGATATGGTGAGGAAATAAAATGAGGGAAAAAGACTTCTTTTTAACCATTTTCTTTTTTGCTTTTTTGCCCTGAGAGGTATAAATGTGTGTACTTTTCTTTCTCGCGCCATAACATTAACAAAATATACGTCGTAGCTGTTCTCGCCAAAGCATTAAACGAAATATACGCACGGGGCCGATAAATCATTGAAAGACATAAAAGCGTTCATTGCTAATTGCCCCCCATACAATTCATGCACACTTACATCGCTTCTCCCTTTCGAAATTACAGCGTCAGTAAATTGCCTAGATTTGCCTTCCAGATCATATTTATGAGAGAGATTGTTAGCGCTGGATCTCTGAGATATGCCATACATAAGATTACAGGAATTACAGCCCCATTCTCGCCCCCTCCCGACCCCCTGTCCCCACTGCACCCCTCTTTTTCCCCCTTTTTCATTCATTCAGTATTTCTTAGAAACATTTCGCAATTGTTGTCAATTTTCCTTAATTGGAAACTGGCAGCATTAACGTGACGAGTCGACGGCGATATAGCTTAGCCATGGACGTAAAGATGCAAGCGGAGTGATGTACTGCAGAGGTAATAGGTAATATCCTTTGATCTAATCCCAAATGAACGAGATACATGGGTCGTTTCCCTCTCACTATTATTTTTTTTTTTTCATTGGCCATCCGTCGCTATAAACTATAAAGTTAATTACTGGAAAAATTTTAATGAATTTATTTCTGCTGTACCTCATTATAATTATCATAGGAGTGGCGGTGCTAAAGCTTTGAAGCAACGGTATCCCTTGCACTGTCATAACTGCGTATTTCTCGCTTGTTTTGAAGTGGGAAATGTCATTATTTTTTATGAGAAGACAGAAGAGTATTTTTTTTCAGCTTTTTGAAGATAATTCTTGGAACATTGTTCTTTTAAAATGTCGATGTAAACATTAAG
>NC_089741.1:51351857-51409357 GCF_040412425.1 Macrobrachium rosenbergii
ATATATATATATATATATATATATATATATATATATATATTACAGTATATATATTGTGTGTATGTATGCATGCTTTATTAGCTTAGCTGTTAGCCTTGTTACCCTTTGAGAGGGTAATCAAGGAGATGTTAACCTCCTGGTTACTAGCTTTTTTTTTTTTTTTTGAGGATGAAGCTTGTAGCGCCAACCCCTAACCCCCTTCCCCCACAAGGCAATAACCCACCAAAGTCGACCAACCACCGGTAACTTCATTCACTGCTGATGTAACCAGGCTCAATGTATTTTTAAGGGCCGTGTGAGGCGATATATATATATATATATAGCAGCATATATATATATATATATATATATATATATATATATATATATATATATATAGAGACAGATAGAGTATATATATATATATATATATATATAAATGGAAATAGGACATTGATTCATAAATGCATAAGTATAAATTTTCCAAAGTTGTATGTAATTACTATATACACACACATTCCCTTCTGTAACTACCAACCATTGCCCCCTTGCACTTCTGTGTCTTCTGTCCATTCCTAACTCTTTTTCTCTCCTTGGTGCTTTTTCTTTTCTTTGTTTATGTCTCCCCTCCTCCTCCTCCTCCTCCTCCTCCTCCTCCTCCTTTGGCAGAGCCTGTCCATCTTCAGTTTCAAATTTTGAGGCGAAGTTGTTTTGCTGGTGGCTGGTGTGTTTTATAGCGCGTCACACCGATGTTTATCTCAGATAGCTACAAATTTAATGTGTTTCTGGCTGAAATACGCACCGTAATTTTCCCATTCGTCGATCTCTCTTTGTTAGGACGATGCGTGGAGGGGAAAAAAGCGGAAGGGAAAAATTCCTTCTCGATTTTTCCCCCCTTTCTTGTTTTTTTTTTGTTTCCTCTTTCCCAGTCCCTCCTTCATGTTGCATCCGGGTTTTATTTTTTCTTTCCCATCTCTCTCTCTCTCTCTCTCTCTCTCTCTCTCTCTCTCTCTCTCTCTCTCTCTCTCTCTCTCTCTCTCAAGTCTTCCCCGGCCATTGTTGTGATTAATCCTTCCATATGTGTTTTACGAAGTATGATTATGGCGTTCTTTCCGAAAAGGTTCCCGAATGGGTAATTTTAATCTCATAAGACAATCTTTTCATTTCATTCCTCTCCGGTTTTTTTTTGGGGGGGAGGGCGTGAGGGGGGGAGGCGGCTGAATTTTGATCCCAGAAGCTCGCTCGTCTCTTTGAATCATACGGCCACAACTGCTTGGCAACTGAGGTCTTTATGCTATCTCGTTCTTCACTGGGAGGAAGATGAATCACGAGAGAGAGAGAGAGAGAGAGAGAGAGAGAGAGAGAGAGAGAGAGAGAGAGAGAGAGAGAGTGTGTGTTTACATGTCAGGTTAAATAACATACACACGTAACTATACGAGTACATGTACACACACACAAACACAGACACGCACACACATATGTGTGTGTGTGTGTGTGTGTGTGTGCGCGCGCGCTTGCGCGCGCGCGTGTCTGTTGGTGTTTGTGTGTGTGCATGAATATGAAACAAACCTACACATCGTGTGGAAGATCCCAGTATGCTAACGAATTCAGCTAACTAATATTACTTTATTTTGTAATATCTGTGTTATACTTGTTATTAATCATACACAGTGCCAGATTTAACCATCAAATCAGGATTTTGTTATTAAAAAACCCAGATGTTATTCTTCCCCGACATTTTAATAGTAGGAGGACATCCCAGTTTTTTTAATGTTTCAGGAAATTTGTACAGTAGCTTGAAGTGTACCCTCTCAAAATTTAGAATATTTTATAAGTGATTTTTACCAAAAATTATTCTCCTCGCATAAGAGTCATGTAAAAGGAATTAAGAAGTGTTATAAAGATTTAGATATTAACTACCTTGGAATATTAATGAAAATTGACTGTGAATTTTTTATCATATTCTATATTTGTTTTGTGTGTGTGTGTGTGTGTGTAAGTACTCGGATTCGTTGAAGCATTTGGTTATCAGGGTTGTGTATATCTCTGCATTTATTTTTGGTTCCAAAACTGTATCAAAATTCCATCACATAACTTGAGTACGAACATCGAAAGGAAGGTAAGAATGTATTCACATTTAATTCATTCCGAGTAAATTGTCTCGTTAGTTAAGCAGGAATGTTAAATATAACCAGTTCCAGCAATTAGGTCTCACTATCAGCCATAAACAACAGGTGAATAATCAGCAATATTGTTTAAGATTCAGGTAAATGGATGTGGCGTTTCTTGAACTTTCCTACCAGATTTTTTTAAGAGCCTCAGAACATGGTGAAAGAAGTTCATCTCTTGATTTTGATTGTCATTCATGACGGAAAAATGAGAAAATGAGGAAAATGTCCTTTGGGCAACAGAACCTAGGCATTCGTGCTATGGTTTTATGGCTTTCACGCGATTTGAATTTTTCTGGAGATAGTTATTTTTTTTTTTACATTTTTCTCAATTTTTTGCTATGTGTTAACTAGGCTATTACGAGTAGTTTCTAAAAGAAACCTATTAGTTTAGCCAAATTATGTTTATAAGACATCTTTTAATTATTCCTTTGTGTGTTGAGCGTTCATAATTCGTAATGCACGTCTTGAGGAAATAGTAGCTTTCGACTAACAAAGTACATCTCAAGAAAGTAAGAGCTCTTTTGTTTGGATTTTCCAACACACTTTGTTATCTTAAGTGTTTAAATATTATATGGGTTTTTTACATGCTTATATTTAACTCGACTTCTGCGTCTGCCTGTTTGGATCAATTCATCTATTTCAATTTTCGACCTGTTCCCTTCGTCCGATGGACTATTAACACTCACTTTCCAAATTAATAATTCCCTGGTTCTTTTACAATCCACTTTTCTCAAGAATCGTGTGTTAATTTCGCAGGATGAGACCCCACATTCTTGCATTTCGTTAAGGTCCTGGTAATCTTTGTGTTAAAGCCGTTATACATAAATGTATATGCAGGTCTGTTTTCTTATTTATGCAGTTTGGTGTACATGTAAACTCGGCTTACGTAGATCAGAAATTTGGTTAGAGTACACTTTTCATCAGTTGTTGCATACCCTGGAAAGGCTTCTAAAGTTTCCTTTTTTGTATTTTTCTCATTGTTTCCTTCTGTCTCCATCTCCTTTTTTCATTTTCCCGCTCATTTTATGCGTCCACTGCCTTCCCTGACCCCGTTCATCAAAAGCGTGTTTCACCGTCCCACGCCCAAATGCCTAATAGGTACTCGTAACTCACCCCAGCAACCTCCAAAAAGACTTTATTCTCTCCTAATTCGTTCTCTCTCCAAACATTTTTCAAGTATGCTCCCCAGTCGCTCTTTGTGTCCCACACTAAACACCTACGTGCGTTTGTAGGTAGGTGTCTTTTAAGTGCTCCAGAAGCAAGGTGTTTAGATACAGTGCGCGTCTGATGCAGCCACTTCATTTTGATTTCCCTGACATCTCCCTCATTCTCCTTGCTCATTTCGATCCTCTTCCCCCTCCGTTCTCTCTCTCTCTCTCTCTCTCTCTCTCTCTCTCTCTCTCTCTCTCTCTCTCTCTCTCTCTCTCTCTCTCTCTCTCTCTCTCTCTCACCAGGCTCATAAAGCAACTCTGGATGGAAGGGGAATTGGGGGAGGGAAACCAAGGTGGGAGGAGGAGGAGGGAGGAAGGAGGAGGAGGAGGAGGAGGAGGAGGAGGAGGGTCTGGTGCGTGAGGGGGTTGGAGTAAGGGACAGGAGTTGTATCGGCGAAGCATCGATTGAATGATTGTCTGATTTAATATTCAGAATCAGCGAGGATCAATGCAAATTTGGATCGTAAATTTTCCAAAGGCTGGCATCGCTACAGACATACTATGAAGAGGAGTAAGGAGGAGGAGGAGGAGGCGGTGGAGGTGGTGGCGGAGGAGGAATGGCTGTTGGTGGGGGACAAAGAAAGATTATGTCAAGGAGAAACTGGAAACTTTAATAGTACCAGAAGCTGTGATGTTTTGATATATTTATGTGTTTATTAGCTTATTTGTTTACTTTTTCACTATATAGTGAAAGCTGTTTTCCTTTTATATTTTGAAGTAATTACTTAAGGGTGCCATGAGGCTGAGAAATTAGTAATTACGTGCATCTGTGTATTTTATATTCGGTAGTGTTTACAAATTCTAGGCCTTAAAATCTAATTTCGTCAATTCTTGGACACATTTATCTATGTAAGGCTGACTTATTATTGACTTATTCATTTGCTTATGCTTATTTGTGTACCTAATTTATTTGTTCAATATTTATTCATTTGATTATCACCTTACGACTGTCACCTTTTGTAGTGATGCAGCACTATTAAGAAACTTGCTTTTTTTGAAGACTTCAAATACATCGCTGCAGATACACAGATTGGTCAAAAGCGTGAATTTTAAAACTGATTCAATTGTTTGTCGTATTCTTAAAGCATTGTTATAAAATTTTATATTCCCAAGCAGGATTTTAAACATTTTTGTAGTTCTAATTAAAAAAAAATTCTTTTAAGTAGTGAGTAGCCTAAGCATTATTGGTTTTTGAAACGTAAAAACTGAGAGGTCTCACCATTCTTTATGGTTTTCAGTGGTTAAATAACATTAAGTAAAAATTTACAAGTAGACTTGTTTTGCAAACGAATTAATTATGAGTTTATTGCTAATTCATAAATGTTTGTTCTGGAAAAAAATGTAATTCATTCCTGTTAGTTTCTGTTTCTGTCATGGAATTACATGCGATACGTAAATGTTTTATTTTAATGCAATGTTTGCAATTTACATTGAAATAGTAAATGAAGAGATTGAACGAAAATCCTTTTGTCTTTGACATCTTAATGCCTTGTATTTTTAATAAAGTTATCTTAAAGCTTAAAGCTAGATATAACTACAGGCAAGTGTATGATGTAAGATTTATTACTTACCCAGTTAATTATAAATAGGACGGTTAATGCTTGCCTTGAAACAATACAATGAAGACATTAGCCGTAAGTCTGTTTATCTAAGCACCTGTTATACGTGTCCCATATTTCAAACCACGCCATAATAGACTCCGCATAATGGGAATAATATATCCAGGTAGGATAATTTATGGTAATTAGGTAAGACTAGTGCTTATGTTCCAAACAGGGTGAGAGAGAGAGAGAGAGAGAGAGAGAGAGAGAGAGAGAGAGAGAGAGAGAGAGAGAGAGAGAGAGAGAGAGAGAGAACATTGCATCTTTTTTTGTTTTTGTTTACTGGAACTTAGAAGGATGTGACTTTGGATGGTAAAAGAACAATAGAAGTAAACAAGTATGGTTTGGAGAGAGGTAAATTTGTGTTATTGAGAAATATGTCAAAGAAATCAAATATTAATGGAGTCATTTAAGGAGGAAAAGTAGGGAGAATAAGTCCTCAGGAAAAGCGACGGGTAAAGACTGTTATTAAATGTATAGAGATTTTTTTTTTTTAATTCCTTTCTAATAACCTCCTTTCTCTCTTTGCAGGTAAGACGCAGTGAACTCCGGCCACGGAGGACAAGTTTCTGCTATATCAGTGATACCCTCAAGTATGTTTCCTTATTTACATTCCTTATTGTTTGTCCGTTGTGACATGACTGTGACCTTTCTTTGATGATATATCCAATTCAGTCGCCAGTATTGTATCGATTACATGTATTATTGTGCAAAGTATGTGTGCGTATCCGTTGTAATTGATCTTTATTCCTATAACTTATCATTTAGGACGTTAATAATTAGATGAGATTAGTTTGTCTCTGTCTGTTTCCTTCTCAGCAAGATTAAAGAAACATTTACTGTTGGATTTTAACGAAAATTTTACCAAAGGTGGGCCTTGTGCTTGACAACAAGTGATTAGATTTTGGAAAAGATTGAGAGGTGGATTTGGAGCCAGGAATTTTTTGTTTAATTGCTGGCAGTATTATGCATAAAATTATGAATGAATTTTAAAGAAATGTTGCACGAGCAGGGTGCAATGACTGATAACAAGTCATTGAATTTTTGTATAGAATGTCTAGATCCAAGAATATTTGTAGTTGCTTTTTAGCAGGATTACACAAAAAAGGTTGAAAATGGATTTTGGTGACTATTTTACCAAAAATGGGTTTGTTGAAAATAATCAGCGTTTAGATTTTGGAAAAATCTGGATGTGGACTTTTTTTGTGAACCGAATTATGCAAAAGGTTGTGTTTAGATTTTTTACGAAGATTTTAGGGATGTATGGTTCAATGACTGATAACAAGGCATGGAACTCTTTAGAGAATGTCTGGATCAAAGAAGGTTTATTTATGAGCAGGATTATACGAAAATATCTCAGTGAATTTTGCGAAATTTTTACGAAAGTTGTTCCTCTTGACCGGTAAATAATTAAGTTTGGGAAGAGTTGCGGATGTGGATCTGTCGTTAGCAAGATTATACAAAAAAAAGTTGCGTATGAATTTTTACGAAAATTTTACCAGAAGTCGTCCACTTCATTGTCATCAAGTAATTGGATTGTGGGAGATCTGATACAAGGAATTTCAGGATTCTACCCCAGTGGGCAGAAGGGAACTTTGGTCGTTAGCTTGCTCAGCCTTGGTGGAAGTTGCAGTTTGTACTCAGTCTTACCTTAACTGCTGTTGCCTGAATTCTAGTGGTTTGCTCTTATCTAGGTTTGTGTTTTAAAAGTAAGGTCAAGGCAAGAAGGAAGCTTAAGATTTACAAGGAGAAAGAGGGCTACCCATACTATATCTTTCTGCTTTAAGATTGAAAGGATCTTCAAGGCAAAAGAGTCACTCATGTTATATATATATATATATATATATATATATATATATATATATATATATATATATATATATATATACATATATATATATATATATATATATATATATATATATATATATATATATATATATATATATTATACTATATATATATGTATCTATATATATATATATATATATATATATATATATATATATATATATATATATATATATATATATATAAATGTATATACACATTATATATATATGTATATATATATAATGTATATATACACACATTATATATATATATATATATATATATATATATATATATATATATATATATATATATATATATATATATATATATATATATATATATATATATTATGACATGAAGTATTATCTGTTAAAACAGAATTCCACCTAATAAAAGGAGCCCATAAAAACACCGAAAGGTAGGTAGTTAATGCTGTATGTTTCGGAGAACAACTGTCTCCCTCGACAGGAAAGTTATGAATGATTTAAGAATTATAGAAAAGCGGTATGTATACATGAGTTCCAGAGGTCAGTCGTTACATCACTCCAGTTGATAGCTTTTTAATCTTCTTAATTGCTGGTTGGAGGAAGATTTTATCTATAATATCTGAGTCCCCAGCTCCTTTTGAGAGGTTCATCATATTTCTCTGTTTAATTCAGTGCTGATTCTACCATCTGGCTTTTGAACCAACAATTGCTGCTATAAATTATACGTGACAAATTCCAGTTTATTCTGTGGTAATGGTTTTTTATGTGTTATAGGCACTGATTAAACAGAGAAATACGATGAACCTTTCAAAAGGAGCTTGGGACTCAGATATTACAGATAAAATCTTCCTCCAACCAGCGATTAAGAAGATTAAGAAGCTATCAACTGGAGTGACGCAACGGCTGACCTCAGGAACTCTTGGTATAAATACCGCTTTTCTGTAATTCTTAAATCATTCGTCACTTGCCTGTTGAAGGAGACAGTTGTTCTCTGAAATATGACATTAACTTTCTACCTTTTGGAGTTTTTATGGGCTCCCTTATTAGACATTATATTAATATATTTATATAAATATTCATGAGTTTATATATACACATATATTTATATATATTTATATTTATATATATACTGTATATATATATAATATATATATATATATACATACATACACACACACACACATATATATATATATATATATATATATATATATATATATATATATATACATACATATACATATACATACACACACATACGTATATACATACATACATTACATATATATATATATATATATATATATATATATATATATTATATATATATATATATATACATATATATACATATATATACATATATATACATATATTTATATATATATATATATATATATATATATATATATATATATATATATATATATATATATATATATATATATATATATATATATATATATATAAATAGTGAGTGAGTGGGGGTATAGATTTGCTTAGGTATTTATAGACTAATTGTAATATGCATCAAGGCTTTGCATTTTTACTGGCTCTGTTTAACCATGGGATAATTAGACCTGAATGTCGAATTCGCGTACCTTAAAACTTGAAGCGTTTTCAGCCGCTTGCTGTCATAAGCAGGATTCTAATCTAAATTAGATGATACCCTAAAAACGTTTTCAAGAGTGGAATCCATTATCAAGAGACAAACGTCGGAACAGCTCTATACGCCTCTGTCCATATGTTTAACTACACACATACGGAAACACAATCCTAAACATGTATTCATTAGTCATGTCTGTTTTAAAATTTAAAAATTATACAATTATATATATATATATATATATATATATATATATATATATATATATATATATATATATATATATATATATATATATATATATATATATATATATATATATATATAATCTAGATGGTTAGGGACTTGGAACGACAGAGATTTATCAGTAATAAAATGGAAAACGAGCAGCTTAGTTTATTTGGTACGTTTTTCAAACATCGTCTCATTTTTAGGGCTGTGGAATGGTAAAAAACGTGCAAATTAAAATCAGACTCAATTGAAATTGTGTACACAATGTTTGAAGGTTAAAATGGTAAAAAAACATTAAAGTAGCCAGAAATAACAAAATTACAATGAAATAAAACTTGAAAAGCGGAAAGATCAGTACTCATCTTTGTTGGAGCTAAAATCATATTTTCATTTTAGAAAAGGGGGGCGTGTTCTTAGTTAATCATTCCTGAAAACAGAGTATTCATTTGGAAGTTTAATACGAGTATTTCTTGCTGTGGCCTCTTATATTGGAAATTTCTTTTTCGTTTTTAAAGGATATCCTTCCAGTGACTGACTCCAAAATGAGACTATCTGTACATTGAGCAAACCCTTAGTGGTTCCGGCTTATTCCCCAAATTTATGTTTCGGGAAAGTAAACTCAAACTAGCACATTTTTATTGTCACACAAGAAATACCTAAGGAGTTTGTAAAATTCCACGAACATTGCAGGTTATAGGAGGCTAGGATGATGGAATGAAAACAGTAAGTTTCTGTTGAGAAATGAAAGGTTTAGGTAAGGTAAACGGAAAATTGAAGGACAACTGTTTAACAAAGGTGCACAGGAGGGGGAATAAAGTAGTCAGAAGTAGTGAAATGTCAAAAGATGGCACATAAGGAGGTTATGGGGGAGAAGGTGAGCAAGATCTTTTGGAAGGTTGAGAAGTTGTTCTAAAGGAAAGTTTGAGAATACCTGAGTAAGTCGTGGAAGTTTTGTACAAGGGGGTTTTATCCACGACTCAGTACTGGAGTATGAATGTTGGTGTGGCGTGTTTTACTCTCTCTCTCTCTCTCTCTCGCTGTTATTACACTAAACAGTGTCTTTCGATGTATCGAATGAAATAATTATTCGAACAATTCCCGCATGCGTCTCTTGTGTACTTAGAGACCCAGACCCTTAGCAAGGTATTAGGTGATGTGCCGGCGCTTTGATGGTGCCGCCCTTGGTACTTCAGCTTCAGCTTCAGCTTGGCTTACCTCGGCCAATTATGGAAGCAGTTGATCTTGCAGACAGCCGTTAAACGGTGGTCAGATCTTGGGCGTTTCGGGCAGGCTTCAGCTGCTGGCGTGTCCTAATTCAATCGGCAATGAGCTTTGGTGGGCTATTACGGAAGTAATAGATCTTCGGTGCGAACATACGTATGCACACACACGCACACATGCATTCTGTGTAGACCCAAACATGTACTCAGAGACTCCACGGTGGATTCTCTGGACAGTATCTGACAAGGATATTGAATCCCTTCTCGGATATCTTTGAAGTCACGCCATTGTGTATGTTTTGATGGTTGCCGATGCCGTTGAGGTTCAGGTAAGGTATAAATGTGGCCATGTGTTGGAATTAATGGAGGTAAAAGGCTTATCGCTTAAAATTTCAAAAGTCACTTTTGTTCTGTTAATTTTTGACAGATACGAAAATGGTAATAATAATAATAACTAATAATAATAATAATAATAACACACACACACACACACATTAATAATAATAATAATAGCTGGAGGAGGCAGGATGCAACCCAACTCACACTATAAAACCACGAAGTTGAATAGGGGATGAATGGATAGACAAAAAATTATTATTATACATATTATTATTATTATTATTATTATTATTATTATTATTCAAAAGATGAACTCTATTTGGAACAGGCCTACAATGGCCATTGGTTTGAAACTGCTTTCTAATTACATGGTTTCATTTGAAAGAAATTATAGAAGATAATATGAGGTACAGATAGAAGAGGTCAGTTATTAGAAAGGTAAATTAACAAATTAATATGTAAATAGATTATTCATACTTTGCATGGTGAATGTCTTCCTAGTGGAAAATTATTTCATAACCTTTGCGTAAAAATTAGGGTGTTTGCTAATTTATATGGTCTTTATTGTTATTCACATGATTGTTACTGATTATTTATCCATATCCAGGTTATGGTGACGTATGAGCTGGAAGCTTCCATGATTAATCAAAGTCCTGCCATACACATTCCTGGTATACAAATGAACGTTATTCCTTACAATTCTTAGCGAGCATTGTGCCACCTTTGTCTTTTTATACAAGAACAGTTGATTACTCCTCTCACCCATTCCTGCAGAACTTTTCCCTCATCTAGCCGCACCTTGTGCACCCTGGTCAGCCATTCACGCACCACACTTTCTCGTGCCGCAGCGTCTCGCTTGCAATCCGATCAACTCCTGTTATCTTTCCATCATTCAACCTCGTAATTTTCCTATTTACGTCCTCAATCAGTCACTTCGCGTACACTAACCCCTTCTACAGTTCCATCATTCAGCTCGTTTCTGGTTGCTCTTTCACATCCACCAACACTTGTAAATACTCAGTTCATCGACCCACGACTGCATTCGTTTCAGATATTTTTTTATGCATCTTTTATTCTGAAATCCATTTGCTCATTAATCTTTTTCTCTCTGCATTTTCTTCTCTGCAGAATAACCTTTTCCACATTCTTCTCACTCGCCTATCCATTTCTCTACTTTTTTACCTTTATTTTGAGATCTATCAACTATTTAACCATATGTGTATGTGTGTGTTTACATATATATATATATATATATATATATATATATATATATATATATATATATATATATATATATGTGTGTGTGTGTGTGTGTGTGTGTGTGTGTTTGTGTGTTTATGCATGTGTATGTATATATAATGTACTCAAGTACATAAATAACCTATATACATATAGCTCTTCCTCTTTTTTCAAAGTTTTTAGTTCTTCAGATGAAAAGTTACGTTACAATTTTAATAGCATCCAAAGAATCTCACTAAAATGCAAATGTCAGCCTTCATACACTTACACATATCATATCATTATTTTTATCAGCTCCAGAAGAGCCTCTGCTTAGACTAGAATGCCTGATCCTTTAATAGAAAATGCAAGTTGATCCACAAAATCCCAGCCTCCTCCTCATCCATTGCAGTTTAATTCAATTACTTCTGAGGACACTGGCAGTTCTTGAGGTAGCAAGTGGCAATTCTTGTGTTGGAGGCTGGCAGTTCACGTGGTCCAAATTGGGTGGAATTTATGTTCATGGCTCCCGTGAAATTCCGAGTTAGTGTTTAACTGTAAAAGAGGTCCTCATGGGTTTGCAAACGAGAAAGTCCAACTTGAATGATATTGTGACTACTGACATTTATTTCGTTAACAATTCCCAGATAGAAATATGGGCTCGAAATACGGATTTGCAAACTCTCTCTCTCTCTCTCTCTCTCTCTCTCTCTCTCTCTCTCTCTCTCTCTGTATTCGTTTCATATCTCCTATAGTTCCTCCGTCTGTGTTTTCAATTTACTTGATTACCTGTAGATATATAACCCATCGAAAATTCTGTGTCTTTCTGGAAATCTTTCTATCTGAAAGGATAAAGGAGAATTAAAGAAGCGCATATTCTCTTCTTTCTATTTTTATTTTGCTATACTCCTGTCCTTTCAGCGTAAGAAATTTAACTTGTTAGTTTCAATACGAAAGTTTTTTTTTTATTTTATTGTCCGATAATTCAGTTTATATAATTGTTATTATTAATCCTTATTTTTCATTCATTTGTAGTTTTTACTATCGTTCCTTAGTACCAATATGTATAGGAGATGAGTCGTGGAATCACTGGTGCAGTTTAAATCAAAATGAAGAGTGAGAGAGAGACAAATTATTTTTTTTAATGCTTCATATAATTACATTTAGATCAACTTCCTGCAAAGTCCATGGCGCCTTTGGTCAACTATATACCTGTAGTGAATTGCTTTCTTGGGAGTTAAGATGAAATGGAATTTTGGTTACTGTAAGTGGAGTACAGCAATAAACTAACTCAGGAGCGGGAATTCAGGCATAGATCTAAAGTCCTGAAAATGAATAAGAATGATGAATTTGAATGGTTTATGGTTGCATGTAATCCACTGCTGACTGGGAATGGCGAAAAGAAACTGCAGAAGCCAGTGCAGTCGTTTGAAAATGATGAGAAGAGAGTGTGGGCAAGAGTCAGGATAAATAGAACAAATAAATAAGATGGCGCGATAATTGTTAACGTGGATTGTGGACAGATGACAGTAGACTATTTGCAATGGTATTCAGGTGTAAATATAATGGGTGATAGTGGGATGAGAGTAGATTCAAGTCACAGAATTAGTGAAGCACTGATGGTAGCAGAGTTTGTGCAAAGAGTGGGAAGAGACATGGAATGCCTTTGGTTTGAATTTATGGGTGTGTTGATCCGCCTCTCCTTTATGGGAGGTGTGAATGTTTAAACACTAATAAGAAGAAACAAGATATAAGATCTTGAGGTAAACTGTTTGCTTAGTATATGTGACATAAGAGGAATTGAATGTTTGAGGAGTATGGGGTTTGGTTGAGCTGGTGGTAAAAATGGTATAAGTGACAAGGGTGTATCAGTGTTTGGAGATGGTTTGGCCATGTGGAAAGAATGAATGAATTTATGATTCGGAAGTGTTAAGAGGAGTTGGAAGGGCACCTAGAACATTCTGTAACCTTAGGTTTTGGAAAGCAAAGGAGTGTCACCATTTTTATATACAAATTATATATGTATATATATATATATATATATATATATATATATATATATATATATATCTGGAGAGTTAAGCAGTTATGTAATTTGCTTACTGTCAGCTGTTTTTGTTTCAGCTGTCATTCCTTTCGCTTGTTACGTTATATCCGAACGAAAAAAAGGACCTCATAATAATTCTTTAAATCCACGTGAATATTCCCATACATATTTGCATAATTGAATGTGCATTTTAATTGTCTACTATCCCGAGAGAGAGAGAGAGAGAGAGAGAGAGAGAGAGAGAGAGAAGCAAATCCATTGTGCTATTGTGACTGCAGTAGAAATTGAAATTTATTGGTGAATGTATGCTTTATGAGAGGAGAGAGAGAGAGAGAGGAGAGAGAGAATAGAATTTTATTGGTGACTGTACTTCGAACACAAAGAATAAAATTTGTGAGTTGAAGGGGTGTATGAGAGAGAGAGAGAGAGAGAGAGAGAGAGAGAGAGAGAGAGAGAGAGAAAGTAAAGCGGTGTCAGCGGAAAGACCTAATCCAAGCTGATCCTACCTGTTCCTGGAAAACGAGTCTCCCACACCTCTCTCCCTTATTTCACCCCATTTTATATCGTACGCCAGTGTTTTGTAAGGCCACTGCTTTCTTTTGTTAATGCTTTTACTTCCTCCTCCTCCTCCTCCTCCCCTCGCCCCCTCCTCCCCACCTCTTTTTCTCATTTGTGTTGGCCACTAGAAGGAGGGAATATGGCATTGTATTTATATCTTTTAGGTCTACTTTTTAAATCTTTTACCTTTGTTTGTTTCTTATTTTTTCTAAAATTTTATTTCCTTTTTTGTTCATCGCACTAAAGCAAAGGTGTATTTGTGTATTATGTTTACAAAACCCGTTTGGAAGTGTTTCGGTTACGTAAGAATGGCTCTGGATTGTATAATTTTTTTTTTATTTTAAGGCACTAGTGTGTGACTGGAGAACACGTAACCAAACCAACGTTCTTGCGCGCTCACACATTCTACGCACAATCTCATATGTTCTTTTTACTGTCATTTAGATATAAAATCTCAGTAATTTTCTTTTGCAAAACTTTCAAGAAGTGTCAAGATTCGGATAAAAACACATCGAGAAGCTTCGCTTCCCCTGGAAAATCAGATGATGATGGTGTCTTTCCTTATGGTGAACCCACTATCATTTTATTTTTATTGTACTTTCTATCAACAGTGATGGAATAACCTGTAGATATTCATGCCTTTCGTCCACAAATGAATCCTGTTCCTTATGTCACATTGTTGGTAGAGTTACAAACCAAAGCATAAAGTACTACGGAACAGTATCATTCTGGTGTTGATTAGCGGTGGCATTCAGAAGTTGACCTTTTTCCTTACTCTTGCTTGTGCAATTCCCTGAAAGTAATCATGGGTACTTCTTGGGTAAACATGCCTTCTTTCAGCTTGTTACTTATTACTGTGACCGTTCTTCAGCACCTATGTTTTTCTTGACAAGACTTACTGAAGTCTGTCAGTCTCTCTTGAACGCAAAGTTTGTTAGAATACTAATAGTGTAGATTTTGTCTCTTTCGTTATTGGTAGTGGTTTCCCTTTCTCTTAAATATTTTAATTTCTTATCTTATTTTTAACCTACTTTAGATGTCCTAGTAGTTCCTCATTGGACGGGTGGTTATCGTCCTCGGCTGGCACTCTGCTGGCCCACGTTCGAGTCTCCGCCCGGCCAATGAAGAATTAGAGGAATTTATTTCTGGTGATAGAAACTCATTTCTCGTCATAATGTGATTCGGATTCCACAATAAGATGTAGGTCCCGTTGCTAGGTAACCAATTGGTTCTTAGTACGTAAAATAAATCTAATCCTTCGGGCCAGCCCTAGGAGAGCTGTTAATCAGCTCAGTGGTCTGGTTAAACTAAGGTATACTTAACTTAGATGCCCTAGTAGCTCCCGTCACTCCTATTCAACTCTACAGAATGTAAATAAATGTTTTTGTGCTACTTCCTGTTTGCCGTTTATTATATGGAAATTTAATCCATGTTCTGTATTTGAATGCAAAACTGTGTGCATATCTTTAACTGAAATGTATGTTGTGAATTCACGATAACCGAGTTCCATGCAAGTATGCACATGCGGAGATAAACAACAGTGCCGTTATTTATACGCACTTTATGTTGTCTGAGCTTCTACTTTAATATTTGTATAAATGTAAACTCGCTTGCATGTTAGTCGTGAAGTCTATCTTTCTAAGAAAAAACTTGACAACTTATCTAAAGAGAACGGTGTAAGGGTAAGAACAACCTTTCTGTGTGGGAATAGATTGTTTTTCTTCATTCATGATATCCCAGCGTGCCTTTTCTAGAAAATAAAAATAAATCCTCTTCACATTTTCATTCAGTAATGATTGGACGTTGAGTTTATATCCAAGTGTAAGCTTTTTGTAAAGAAAAGCAGGACATTGACTCGAAAAATCCTTCGTCCCTTTTCATAACGTTCTATTGAATACAAGATCGTAATTCATAACATAAATGGTAGACTCTATGTGTAAAACGTTATTTTAACTGATATCAGCGTAGAAAACTGTCAAAAGCTTCGTGTCTGAACATACAAATAATATTCACATCTTCATTTATGACATTTGAAAAAGTAGTATTTTTACTGAAAGAGATACATTTACAACCAGTGGTATCTTGATCGTAGAGAAGCGACAACATATTTTGCAACAATGTTCATGTTAGTTCACCTGATGATTCGTGAATGAGTAAATATGTAGCTTATTATATTTTCTTTAAATCAAGTGTAGTGAAAGCCTCAGTTCTGTCGCATTGTCCGTGCGTGCGTGCGTTCGTGCTTGTGTGTGTGTGTGTTTGAGTTACAATTGTTTGTGAGCACAACGTTTAATTTTTACAAGTAATCTAATATATTGGTTGGCGTACTGATATTGTTTAATTCTCTTGTTTAATTCTCCATTTACGCTAGCAAGTATGATGATATAAACACTTTAGTCTACGTGTTTTTTTCAGTACCGATATTGTCATAATTTCCAGTTTTTAATTTTGGAATGCTGCTTTTTTTTGTAATTTGAAGTTTGTCTTTTTTGCAAAGCAGTTAAGATAATGTTTTATCTTTCATTTTTCCCCCTAATAAAGTATAATTTAAAGGTGACTTTCTTTATGTCCTCGTTTGGCATTAGGTGACTTATTGGGACTTTCTCTGTTGGCGCCACATGTACTTGGTTCTCCTTTTTTTTTTTTTTTTTTTTTTTGTTCAGTGCATTTGCTACTCCACATTCTCATTTTGGTCCACGGAGTTACATAGTCATGGCGAAGGATTTGTTGTCTGCATCTGTACACAGACAGGGTAGCGGCATACCCAAGTGCTGATACACAATACTTTCCCATTTAATTTTTCCAGCTTAAGTAAATATCCTCCGTCTAATCTTGAGGGAGCACTCGTCCACGAAGATTATACCTGGAGAAGAAATGATACTCATTTAAAACAGAGGAATGAGGATTTCTTTCCGCTGTAGATTACAGTTAAGCCCGTACAATTACTGCCGTCTGTTAGGATGAAAATCAGAAGGGTATTCAATATTTTCCTGACTGTAATTGTCGGAAGAATTTGTTTCTTGTTTTCTGTTCTTTTGATAATCTGGAGTATTATTTGGATAACGAACTGGATAGCTTAGGATATTGCAGTTGTTCGTGTGTCTGCGTATCTTTTGATCGAAAAGATATATTCTTCTCGGGTACCTTTGATACGAAAATTAAGAGAATTAGTTTTAAAGGTGGTCAGCCTTTTTATTTAAAAGGATTCTTCATTTCCATTTAGGACACGAGATTTGCTCGCTGTCAACTTCACTGTGCGGAATACAGATGACAGAAACATACTAGTATTTTGTTAAGATGGCTCTGTGTTTACCTGGAGTGTAGTTTTGTGATCATGGACATTTCTTTAGATTTTTTTAAATTTTGAAATTATTTTATTTTTTAGGAAAATATGTATATATAGAAAACTATCTGTGTTGAGAGCATTTTTCTTTATTAACACTTGATTGGGGATTATTCCATTTTTTATAAGTTGCCTTTGTTCATGATAATGAAAGTGAAAATATTATTATTAACAGTCCTAACAGTAACGATGCTAATTTTAAAATCATAATGGTTACAACGGTGACTTGCAATTTTCTTTTTATGCTCACGGCTAATAACTTATTAAGGAATCGAATCAAAAGGCTTGTAGTGACAGGAAAGAAACTTGTTCAATTTCCTGTGCTTTCTCGACCATAATTGCATCGTGAAATCCAGAGCTTAGTGAAGCGTTTCATTTAATGAAAAGAGCTCCAGCTTCTAAAAACGCCTGGAGGACTGTGAAAAGGCTTATGTTAACTGTTAGACGCCTCTATTGTTATTGTTGTAGTTGTGTTTCTTGTTATTATTGTTATTTCTTTAATGAATGTTTCAGTTATTTAGTTTTCATACTGTTGTTTTTTTTATTTTCATTTTATTGTCGGTATCCTCAACTTTATTATTATTATTATTATTATTATTATTATTATTATTATTATTTTTTTTTTTTTTTTTTTTTTTTTTAATCACTGTCATCCTATTGGACTGGGTGGTTTTTATAGTGTGGGGTTCCGGGTTGCATCCTGCCTCCTTTGGAGTCCATCACTTTTCTCACTATGTGCGCTGTTTCTAATAGCACGCTCTTCTGCATGAGTCCTGGAGCTACTTCGGCTTCCAGTTTTTCCAGGTTCCTTTTAAGGGATCTTGGAACCGTGCTTAGTGCTCCTATGATTATGGGTACAGTTTCCACTGGCATATCCCATATCCTTCTTATTTCTATTTTCAGGTCTTGATACTCATCAATTTTTTCTTTCTTTCTCATCTACTCTGGTGTCCCATGGTATTGCGACATCCATGAGCGATAATTTCTTCTTGATTTTGTCAATCAGCGTTAAGTCTGGTCTATTGGCACCTATCACCCTATCTGTTTCGCTACCATAGTCCCAGAGGATCTTTGCCTGATCGTTTTCTATCACTCCCTCAGGTTGATGTTCGTACCACTTATTGCTGCAAGGTAGCTGGTGTTTCTTCCACAGGCTCCAGTGGAGGGCTTTTGCTACTGAATCATAACTCGTTTTGTACTGGTTTTGTGCAAGCGCCGAACATTCGCTTGCTATGTGGTTTATGGTGTCGTCTTTCATACTGCACTTCCTGTATATGGGTGAGATTTTATTTCCATCTATTGTTCTTTGGACATATCTTGTTCTTAGGGCCTGATCTTGCGCCGTTGTTAGCATTCCTTCTGTTTCCTTCTTGAGTTCTCCCCTCTGTAGCCATTGCCAGGTTTCATTGCTGACCAGTACTTTAGTCTGTCTCATGTACTGTCTGTCTCATGTACTGTCCGTGCATTGGTTTGCGATGCCATTTATCTGTTCTGTTTTTCATTATTATTATTATTATTATTATTATTATTATTATTATTACAATGTGTGTGTACACATATTATTATAAAGAATTTCGCATTTGGTACATTTGAGAACAATATATATCTGTTATTTCTTGTATAGTTTTATTACACTCAATAAGGTAATCACAGTCACCAATAACAATATGCCAGGTCGTTGTAAATTAAAATGATGATGATGGTGACTGTACCAGCCACAACACTTAATGTGGGTGAATGTGATGGTGAAATTGTTATATATATCACCATCTTTTCTTTTCTTTTTAGTTTTCACTTCTCATTATACCAACTCTTTCCTTCATATATATTCAATATTAAGTTATTCAAAGTTATGCATTTTGTCATGTATTAAGGTGTCATCATAATAAAGGCTGCAGACCTAAATCCAACCTTCACACTTTTCACATTTACTCCAAATTTCATTTTTTCTTTTTCATTGCTTTGCATGTCATCTCATGCATTCTGTTTATATTTTTTTATGGGATTGTAGGGCTTGAAGAAGCCTTTGTCTCGTGTAAACTTGTTTCTCGAAATGGGTTTATTATGGTTCTTAGCATATCCGCATTACAATTTATATATATATTTATATATATATATATATATATATATATATATGCTACACACATATATATATATATATATATATATATATATATATATATATATATATATATATATATATATGGTGACTATTATCATATTTGTACGTGATTCATTCATCACACATTACCACAGGTGAAAAAATAAGAGACGGGGTATAGGTCCTGACCGGTTTCGACTTTATCTCCAAGCCACTGACGACGGACTGCGCCAGTGGCTTGAAATGAAGTCGGAAGCCGGTCACCTACACCCGTCTCTTATTTTTCACCTGTGGTAATGTGATATATATATATATATATATTATATATATATATATATATATGTATATAGATATATATATATATATATATATATATGTGTGTATATATATGACTATATATAGATATATATATATATATATATATATATATATATATTATATATATATATATATATATATATATATTATATATATATATATATGTATATATATATATATATAACATATATAAATATATATATATAATGTTCAGCGAAATATTAATAATGTTCGGATGTAATGGTTTTTTTTTTTTTGTTGGTTAGTTCCAGCGCGACTACTTTCATGGTCGATTCCCAACGTTAACAGCACAACGCGCATTCTCGGAAATCATTGCGGCTCTCTTCTTTCGAGCGAGGAAACCTCATCCGAAAGCGAATTCTTTTTTCGGCAGAGGCTGAAGGGCCATCGATAATGACTGGTTAATCAAACGCCATGTATAATACAGCAAGCGCTTCCTCGCATAAGAACCCCGCGGCCCAGATAAGCCGCTGTTTACTTTGCGAAGGGAACTTAAAAAGCGAATGTTAAGAAAAAAGGAAAAGACTACTATTCCTCCTCCTCCTCCTCCTCCTCCTCCACCCTGTTCTATCGTTTGTTTCTCTGTTTGTTTCTCGGCCTCAATCCTTTAACGAGAATGTTTTTTTTTTTCTTTCATTCTTTTAATTTCCTGAAGAGGCAGTGTTGCAAGCTTTCGGGCAGAATGTACTGTACTTTCGGTTTAAAGAATGCATGTGTGTGTGTGTGTGTGTGTGTGTACATTTATATGCATACAGACGTGGTCTTCCCGCGCTGAAGAGTACTGTGTGTTTGGAATCAAAGATTAAAGCGAGAAAAATTGGATGGAACAAAACATAACCAAATAAAATTAAAAAAGAAAAGGAGAATGTCTTTACAACTCTTTTCACCACCCCTTCTGAAGGAATTGTGCAAAATTTAAATCATCTTCGTGGCTTTTCCTGTCTGGGTTCTAACTCCTTTTTGCTATTAACACTTCTGTACATTGCTGTGATCACCATGATTTCACTAGAGATTCCAGCTTTTGTTTATTTGCTTTTTTTTGTGAGAGGAGCCTCTTTTCCTTAATATTTGAACAATTTGAACGGCAAACTTTTCTTGAAAAGTCTTCAATTGACATAAAGGATTCTGAGTCACCTCCGTCACACTCTTTTTCAAATGATCACATTTCTCATAATTTCTGCCTTGGAACCGTAATAGTCATCTTGGGCAGAAAACTAAATTTTTAAAAAGATGAAGAGAGTTATGACATAACTTTGCTCAGTTCGGAGACGTATGGTTATTGCTGGCAACTGCAGCAATTGAGTTTCTTTTATTCTTTTTTTTAAATGACATTTGTCTAAATGACCTGCATGGCGTTATGCTTGACCGCCTCTGGACACAGAGTCTCACGTTTACCCCAGAGTATTAAAGGTTACTTTTACAAGTTTATTTCCCTGTGTAGTTTCATTTTGTTTTACATACCGTACCTGAAACTTGTATTGTTATTTCTATATATTTTGATATATTGTTGTCGTTTAAATATTTTTTATTTTTTATTTCATTGTTAACTAAAAGAACGGATTCGTGATATTCATCTAGAATACTTTTCATGACTCGCCTTCAAATAATAGATATGAAGTGCGTTAGGTGACCTTTGTAATTCAAAGGTTAAACCTGATTATAATTAATAATAAATGGAAAAGGTTAGGATTATAAAAATTCATTACGATGAGAAAAAGTTCATTTGGTTTTGTTAACAGCTTCTACACTTGTTTTAATGCTTATCTTCTTATATTTGCTTGCAATCTAATTAAGGCATTATTTACATTTCATATCAAGAGTCTACAGCGTTAATATATTTAGATTCCTATGCCGTTACTTTTGATGAGATATTAAAACTGTTTCATTCTAATATGCGAACATATGATGAATCATTATTATCATTATGCTAAGAAATGCTTACAAGTAATATAAATTAAAAAAACGGAACTTCGTCTTTGACGGTCGTTCATCCCCAGAAAAAAGAAGCAAGAACTAATGTTAAGGTCACAGAATTCATAAAAAATGGCGTCGTTTGCTGTGTCATGAATGTGGATAGTTTTTTGCCGACATTGTAAAGTTTAGATTTAAAGTGATTACGCGGCAGAAAATGGCCGAAGTTTTTTACCAAAACTAATTCATAGAAATGAGGGTGGCCGTGGCACTGGCAGTCGAGAGAACCCAAATTACTGAAATTTTTGGGGAACGAAAAGAAAAAGTATCCTTATGAAGGCCTCATTAGTGTTTCTCCTTTCTCTTCTCGCCTCCTTTTCATATGTCTCGCTTTCCTTCCTCCCATACTTTCGTACCTATCCTCTCTCGCTCTCTCTCTCTCTTATCCTTTGTTCGATCATCCATACCCCCTACTTCAGGCACTCCCATCAGGAGAAGGTCTTCCCTCCCCCGACGGCCACTCCCCCCGGGAGGGATCTTGAAAAGACGAATCTCAGCCTCCAGTCAAGCGATAAATGTGTGAATACGAGACGACAATCCGTACACAAGAGAAGATAGGAGCAAGATCCCCAGTTTGTAAAAAGTTAACGATCCAAACAGACCGAGGAAGAGAAGTATGAGGAGAAAGATCGCAGTTTGAAGTCCCCCTCCTCTTTTCTTTTCTTTTTTTCCCCCTCCTATTTTCTCCTCCCCTTTTAAGGGTTTCATTAATTATATTCCTTATTGTATGTAGAAGAGGCCTCACCACTTTTTTTTATATTGTATGTATGTATATAGAAATGTATGCGTAATCATAGGCTTTTTTGTTCGTGCTCATCTGTTTGTGTATGCACATAGAGAGAGGTGGTTTCTACAGAAATAGAAATACTATATATATATATATATATATAGAGATATATATATATATAGAGAGAAGAGAGAGAGAGATGTATAATATATACATATATATGTATATATAATATATATATATATATATATATATGTCTCTCTCTCTCTCTCTCTCTCTCTCTCTCTCTCTCTCTCTCTCTCTCTCTCTCTCTCTCTCTCTCTCTCTCATAGTCTCTTTGTTATTTTTATATTTTTTGCTATATCATTGGGCTGCAACCAACATGCAACGGCCTTTTGTTGACTGACCACGGAGAGCTGTAAGAACGCTATTATTTTTCTGTTTCATCATCCCACAGGAGTGTAAGTGTGGTTGAAGTTTCCCTTCGGAGAACAGGCTCGTCTGCCTAAATTTTAGGGATTATGTCCATATTTCAAGGAGTCCACACTCTTTACTAGGCCCCCCCTCAGTCTTGGTGGTTTATTATATCTGTATCCCAAACGTTTTGCAGTTCTTAGGGCAACAGAGTCCCATTTTGCCCAGCATTTATGTATGTAAGATTAAAGGTACATAAACTCTCCTGACAGTTCTAAAGGATATGTATACCAAATTCTATGTAAGTCTTGTGATAACTTCTGCATGTGTCAGTCTGGAAAAACACTGAAGGATATGTATACCAAATTCTATGTAAGTCTTGTGATAACTTCTGTATGTGTCAGTCTGGGAAAACATTGAAGGATATGTATACCAAATTCTATGTAAGTCTTGTGATAACTTCTGGATGTGTCAGTCTGGAAAAACACTGAAGGATATGTATACCAAATTCTATGTAAGTCTTGTGATAACTTCTGTATGTGTCAGTCTGGAAAAACACTGAAGGATATGTATACCAAATTCTATGTAAGTCTTGTGATAACTTCTGTATGTGTCAGTCTGGAAAAACATTGAAGGGTATGTATACCAAATTCTATGTAAGTCTTGTGATAACTTCTGCATGTGTCAGTCTGGAAAAACATTGAAGGATATGTATGCAAATTCTATGTAAGTCTTGTGATAACTTCTGTATGTCAGTCTGAAAAAACATTGAAGGGTATGTATACCAAAATTCTATGTAAGTCTTGTGGATAACTTCTGCATGTGTCAGTCTGAAAAACATTGAAGGGTATGTATACCAAATTCTATGTGTCTTGTGATAACTTCTGTATGTGTGTCTGAAAAACATTGAAGGATAAAAATTCTATAAGTCTTGTGATAACTTCTGCATGTGTAGTCTGGAGGAAAAACACTGAAGGATATGTATGCCAAATTCTATGTAAGTCTTGTGATAACTTCTGTATGTGTTTGTCTGAAACACTGAAGGATATGTATACCAAATTCTATGTAAGTCTTGTGATAACTTCTGTATGTGTCAGTCTGGAAAAACACTGAAGGATATGTATACCAAATTCTATGTAAGTCTTGTGATAACTTCTGCATGTGTCAGTCTGGAAAAACACTGAAAGTTATGTATACCATATTTTACGTAAGTCTTGTGATAACTTCTGTATGTGTCAGTCTGGGAAAACACTGAGAAAGAGAATAGAACAGCTTAAAAGATGTGTTAGGCATGCACTGGTGAACAGTGGAATTCTCAAATATATTAGTGAAAACAGTCATACATCAACTGGGCAGAAACAAAAAAGACATCGTATTCTAATAATGCACTGGTAAGAAACATCATTGAGTCTATTTTTATAAAAGACTGCTTTTGAAATATGAATATCATTCGAGGCATGTATAAACTTGAAGCATAAATTTCAAAAGAAATATGTAAAATTTCAAAATTTTATGGAAGGTAGTTGACTAGAAAGGAAAAGGTAAGCAGGGCACCCACGCAGTAATCAGATTTGTAAACGTTGGCCTTACACTAACGTGAGTAAGGCCTCCAGCCCTCCCCCACCCTCACAAACACTGTCAGATGTGAATATTGGGTTTCCAGCCACCTGTATGTTCGTATTTACTATCCCACTAGCATATGTATTTATTGTGAATGTCTATCGCTACGTATCAGTCCTCTGAAAAGGGCTTAGCCATAAATCCGTAACTGGTCAGGAGTATTTGCAGCTTAAAAACTTAGAAATTGTACCTCGTTTTCGTTTGCAGCCTCTCCTTATCCTTCCTAACCAATTGCATTCCCCTCATATTCACTATCCTTACCAACTTTTACCTTGATACCGCCAATAAAAATTCTCATATCACTTTCTGGTGTTTCATCTATAAAATAACATTAAGCAGTTCTATATAAAACAGTTCCTTAATTTCTTTAGAGTTCATTCAGTGGTGCTAGCACACTTTAATACTCCTGTTGCACTATTTCAATTTAAATCTTGCCAACAGTAGTCCGTTGCTCAGTGCTTTCCAGTCAGGCAGTGCCTTTTCTGCAATTGGCGGCAATTTCATGCCTAATCCTCCTCAGCCTGTGTCATATGCTGCTTCTGAATAAAATATACACAATACCCTCTTCGCATCTCGCATTTCCCATTCCTTTGCAGCGTGATTCATAAACAACCAGTCCTTACCATATGAATACGACTGCTACCTGCTCTATCTCCCCGGTTTGATTTGGGGATCTTACCTTCTAATTTCTTATTTTCAAGTTGTCCCTAGTATTTATAACCCCATGGGATCCTTCGTACCCCCATTATGCCTGTGTCTTGTGGCATCTCTAAATTGTGCCTGTCCGTTAATGTAGCAGAATCCACAGAGAATGCAGTGGCTAAATACAACAAAGGATAGCCAGTTTCTTGCAATGTCCAGTTTCTAGCAAACTATGGCCAACGACCCCAATCATTGCCTACTAGTTTTTAACCAAGGTCATATGCCAGACATCCAGAGTTAAAATCAAGCAATCAAACCGTTCAGCTCCGTAATCCTATCCATCATTGCACTGCCAGTGATTTCTGGTGTTCATTCTAAGCAAGGCCACAATTTTTTTTATTATGGATCTAACCCTTACCCAACAGGCAACAGGTGCTCATATCCTGAGCTTGGGGCCCCTAATCTAGGTACTGCCAGGTTGGGTCCGATACTGACTAGGGGCGGGGTAGGTAGGGGATCGGGAGGGTAGGGGAGACAGCAGCGCCGGGTACTAGGGGGCACAACTCCTTGAAGGTACATGCTACCCCAACTTATATATATCTTTATATTTATATTATATATATATATATATATATATATATATATATATATTTGTATGTTATTGTGTATATATTATATATAATATGTTTGTGTGTGTACTATAATGTCTTATCTATTCTTCATGCATACAAACAGTGATACCATATATATATATATATTATATATGTTTATCAGTGAAATAATAATAGTCTCACATATATATATATATATATATATATACACTATATATATATATATATATATATATATATATATATATATATATATATATATATATATATATACTGTGTATATATATATATATATATATATATAGTTTGTATGTTTGTGTGTGTACTATAATGTCTGGATCTATCTATTCTTCATGCATGTACAAACATGATACCTTCAGTTATATATGTTTATCAGTGAAATGATACTAGGTCCATGCACTGTCAGCAAATGATTGAATGTTTTTGGATTTTGGGAGAGCATATTTGCATACAAATGTTGATAACAGTACATAGGTGTTATTGCTCACATTAGTTCACGGTTCCACTATAGCTTTTTGTAGACTGGGAATTTTTCGTTCCTTCCTCTCTTATAAGAAATAGAGGAAAATTCGACAAGTCTGCTTTTCTTGATAATTACTCCTTATACTCAAGAAAAAAGGCTGTCGCTTTTCCTTGACAGTCGGCGTAAAAATGTTTACTTTATTTGAATAATTCTCCTTGAATTTTAAGTCACCTTAATAGTTTTTGGAGTTATTTTGAAAGACAAGGAACGATGAAATGTGTCTCTTCAATTATTATTCGTAACATTGTTTGTAATACACCATTCATTATGCTGATGGGCTTTTAAGTATATTTCATTTCATTAAACAAATGACTCTGGTAAGTACTGTACGTATTTTTACGAGGAAGAATTTTATTTACTTGCCGGTCGAGTTTCTATCCTCTCCTGTCAGGAATGTACGTAAGGATTTCAATTTCTTTATAATCTTCGTAGCAGGGTTTGTCGTTTGGAAACGATTTCCCGCATTATTATATCTTTCATTTTCTATACCGTTATGTCATCGCCGACCCTGGCACGTGTCCCCCCATGAAAAATAATGACAAAATAATAATATTGAAGATTTAGAGAATGATAACATAAATAATGAGAAATATAACCATGGGAAAAAATATAAAATCTATTATAGAAATAATACAATTTTGAGAAAAGATAATTTTATATATATACATACAGTATATATATATATATATATATATATATATACATATATATATATATATATATATGTGTGTGTGTGTGTGTGTGTGTGTGTGTATGTATGTATGTATGTATAATATGAAAATTTGTGCCCCCATGGAATTCTTTTGGATCCGCTAGTGCGTATAACCAGTGTATATTTTTATATTTTTCCGTAATGTCCGAAGAGGAATCATATAAAGTTCCTTTCATATTCCTTATTTTGTATTCATTATGCTAACAAAGTACGTGACGGAAACTGAAGAATTATGTAGCGTTTACTATGAAAAGTGTAGGAAAATAAGTTAGAGAGAAGGAAGGTTACTTTTGCATGATTCACGGTGGAATAAGTTTGGCATTAAGTAAATAATATTTGCAAAGATCTTCACTTAAGCCAAAGACGTTCTGCAACCTTATACACTGAAGAATGGTATACATAATTTTTCTTGGTGATTCATAGAATTTCTCTAAGGCAGATAATTTACTACACTAGAGATGAGAATACGAAGATAGAAATGAAGTAACAGTGTGAAAAACTACCAAAAAAAAAAAGAACGTGGAACAGTAGATGCGCTGAAAAATGTAGTTTGATCAATATCCGTTTGATGACGCGAAATATAGAAAAAGTAAACAACTGAAAGCTGTGAATAGTGATTACAGTGATAATATTTTTCCCCATAATCTTAACTGGTTTCAGGCCTTCCCAAAATGATCGAATCACCTTTCTCGAGACATTTTAATTCTCTCTCTCTCTCTCTCTCTCTCTCTCTCTCTCTCTCTCTCTCTCTCTCTCTCTCTCTCTCTCTCTCTCTCGTTGAACGAGAGATTTTTGAATCAAAACGGATTTTACAGTCTCTAGTAAGTTTGTTCGTTTTCTGTAAGAGATGGCTGGAAACATAATCTACCTTTCTCAGTAGAGTTGATCTTAGCCTGCCGGATTAAAAATGAATATTATTTTAATTTTCATAGAAATGAATATTATTTTTCATTTTTAAGGATAAACTAAACATTTAGTCCAAAGAGTTATTTTTTGTCCGTGAGAATTAAATCGTCTTACTCCAAGATACATAATGTTGAATTAATTCTGAGAAGTACACTGCGTCAGAGATATGTTTCATTTCATATTAAATTTCCTAGAGAGAGAGAGAGAGAGAGAGAGAGAGAGTGCTCGCGAATAAAGTAAGGGTGAAGTTTTAAGGGTAAAGGATGGGGAGAGCACCCCCTGGCTTCCCATACGTCTTCATTTATTCTGTAAACCTTTATTTTCTATCAGTTTCCTGCGGGATCTGAGACGCGGCTGGGAAGGGGAAATATGTGGGTCTGAAGCATAAATCATACTATGCCGACTTTTAGTGAAGTAAATTATATATTATGGAGATATGTGGAGGAAGAAAGCACTACATTATGCAGACATACCCGAGTGGGGGGATATATATCACATGGCGATCTTAAAGAGGGTGGAATTTGTATTGCTGGAAATAGCGAATGAGAAGCCATGAGGGGGCTCTCTAGATGTGTCAGAGTTTGGTCTCCCCGCAGTTTTCGAGAGGAGGGGAGAGGTAAGGGACCGTTAGGTAAGATGGCAAAGCCAAAGGTTCGACTTGTATATATATATATATATATATATATATATATATATATATATATATATATATATATATTATATACTAATATATTTAGCTTTGTTTAGTTTTAGTTTTATTTGAAATAAGTAAAAGAATATTAAAAGAAATTTGTCAAGGATAGAAACGATGTAATTATTCTCCCTGTCAGATTACATACAACTTTCAGTCGCCTTTCATTGCTACAGAATAGGGAAATCCTATAATTACAGATACAGTACTGTTTATTGTATTTGTAATTATGGAGATGCGTTGAAATATTTGATGAAAATGAAATCGTTCTGGTCGGAGACACCGACAGTGTTATTTATGCAACATTGTCGATGCCTGATATTCATATACTTATCATAATACGCTAACACCATCTAGGTTGTTAAATAATAGCAACCTAGGTTGTTAAGTATTAAGCAATAATCATCCAGTAAATTATGTGTTCAAGTAAATATGGCGATGCAACTTGTCTACCAGATGATCTTTGTGAGACTTTGTCATGCTATTGTTTAGTTTTTTGGACACGTAATATTGAAGGCGTTAGAGATGTCACTGTTTCTGGGTACATTGTATTTCTTACCTACTTTGTGTAAACACAAATGGGATTTCTAGTTCCCACATGAAATTCTAGAAATTACAAAGAAAGATAAATACCGAGCAGAACCAGTTAGGCCTCTGTAGGAAGTAACGTTCGGAGGAAAGCTTTAAAAGCAATAACACCGAGGTTTGGAGAGGATCCAGTAACTTTGGTTTAGGCAAAAGTTGAAAAACCAATGACATATTTTATGTAAGGTAGACCTCGATACCGAGCCGACGAAAATTGCTGGCTTTGTATAATAAGTAGCCGCTTGTTGTGTTGCGAGATGTGCATCTTCATCTATCTTAATGTAGCATGTAATGAAATAATATTGGTAGAAATTAATTTGGAAGGCCTTTCGACAGGCGAACCAAAGAAAATCCAAAGTAGAGGTGAAGGTAAGACGGAACATTAAATGATATGAAGAGAAACTTTTATTCCAGAATAAAGGTTATTTCTGTTCTTGTAAAACTTTTCCTTTTTTTTTTTTTTTACTCTAGACAGCGTATTTTATTTATGATGACCAAAAGGACGGGCAGGTCAGTGCCTTTATCCACCACGACCGCTTCTATCCCCCATAAATAAAAAAAGGGGGTGGGGTGGGGGAAGAAGAAGGCAAAACACGGGGCTTTATTTCAAAGCAACCGTTAAAACGTCCTCCTGAGCGTATGGAAGACCTTTTTACTTGTGATGATGAGAGATCCACAAAAATATTCAGGATTTTGACTCGTCGTACACAAATCCCATAAAACCATTCGTTCATCGTGTGAGTCCCAGAAATATCACTTCAGGATTAGCGTGACCAGTCACTATTCTGACAGTAGTATCGAAAAAAAGAAAGACCTTATTCTGATTTTTATCCTGAGATTCTCTCTCTCTCTCTCTCTCTCTCTCTCTCTCTCTCTCTCTCTCTCTCTCTCTCTCTTCCCGTAATAGTATCTACCCATAACAATATCCACTTAACTTGCTAAAGGCCAGGCACATTCCTTTCTGAATATACTGGGCGCAAGTTTCTATTACACCCAAACATCTGCTGCCATCCTTTAATAATAACTCAACTTTAGATACCAATTTCATAACTTAACTATACACAGGCTGTACTACAAAGATACACACGCTCGGTGCCCGCAGCACTAAAGGGACACCGAAGGATCTGATATGGAAGGAAACCTCCGGGAGAATAAGGGATAAACAGATTGATAGTTCGACAGTTACTTTAGATAGGATAGATAATGGTAGTCAGATTATGTTGGTGCAAAGTGACTTGGTGTTTTAACGCACAAAGCGAGGAAAGAGCAGAGAGAAAGATAGCATGATTTTGTTTGTAGTTCACTACTTTCATGTTGGTTTTAGTTTTCTATAAAAGAAAACTATTGTGCCGGCTTTGTCTGTCCGTCCGCACTTTATTCTGTCCGCACTTTTTTCTGTCCGCACTTTTTCTGTCCGCCCTCAGATCTTAAAGACTACTGAGGCTAGAGGGCTGCAAATTGGTATGTAGATCAACCCCCCTCCAATCATCAAACATACCAAATTGTAGCCCTCTTGCCGTAGTAGTTTTTATTTTATTCAAGGTTAAAGTTAGCCATGATCGTGCTTCGGGCAACGGTATAGGATAGGCCAACACCGGGCCGTGGTTAAAGTTTCATGGGCCGCGGCCCGTACAGCATTATACCGAGACCACCGAAAGACATCTATTTTCGGTGTCCTTGATTATACGCTACACAGAAAACTTGTTTTTTTATGGTTTTAAAGAATGACTTTCAAAGCGTGCTTGTTTTCTGTCGAAAAAGACAATGGGGATTTTACTTGTAATTGTTCGCAAAATAAATTACTTGTTCGCTGTGAAATAATGACACAGGATTCAGGGGAAATTAGTTCAGTCAGGAAAATTGTAAAGGTCGGATTTTATTCCCTCTTGTAAATAACCAAGAAATCGAAGAACGCTAAAGTAATGCTCTGAATACCCGTGAATTAATATGCTGTCACCCTTGCCTATGGATATTTTATTTCTGTAAATTCAGTGGAATGTATGTGAGAATGTGTTTTTACATTGTATTGCAATGAGCCTCGATATTAAGAACTTCTTGTGCATAACCGAATTTGGGAAGCAAATAGAATTTGTCATCATACTTTGAATAGTAAGACTAGTTTCTGACATTCAGCGTAGCCGAGCAAAAACAGATTAAAAGAGCGTTGATGCAAAATGAAACAGCTTCCTCCAAGCACGCCCAGTAATGTATACTCAATTAAGAAGTCACAAGTAGAATGACTTTCTTTATAAACGTGTAATTGCTCTCAAACAAATGGTCTTCATATTCCACGTTTGCACACTCCACGTCAAAATCACCCCTGCACATTGCATTGACATAGATTCTGTCATAAGCTTTCTCTAGGTATGTGTATACAATATACATGTTTCCTTTTACTCTAAAACTTTTCTGACAGCTGTTTTATCACATTTTCGTCGCCTTCCTCCTCCTTTGCCTAAAATCACACTAATAAATCCATGCCAAGCCTCCTTTTCTGCCTGCCTTCCTCAGTTAAAGCCCTTCCATACTCTCTCCCGGGTAATATAAGCAATTCCTCACCCTTAAATTTTTCAGAATCTCCTTTTCATCTTTTCACTTTCATAAGGTGACAGTTTTCAGTGTCATCCATTCTTTCAGATTTTTACCCTTGTTGAGTCACACATCACTAGAACTGGTCAACCACGAGTTCTCCATAATAAGTAGTGCTGTCATGCATCTCACTTGCGCACTGTAGGCATTACCTTTTTCAGCGTCCTTCGGCCCCTAGCTGCAACCTCTTTCATTCCTTTCTTACTGTGTTCATATCTCCCTTTTTCATCTTACTTTCCATTCTCTTCAAACAATTTATTATGTGTAACGACCCGAGTGGGCCGTTATGCAGGTTCTTTAACATACTCAGGACGGCTTCATGACTGACGGCAGATGCAACAAACAAAGGAGGGTCCATTCAAAGTTCGTTATATTTACAAGTGAGTCAGGGTCTGGTAAAAAGATAAAAACCATAAATACAAGAAAACAAAAGGCAGCACTCTTTCATGCCAAAAAAAGGCAAAATAAACAACAGCAGGCAGAAAAAAACCAACATACGTCCTCCATACTACCAAGACAGCCCCTCAGCTCTCCGATTCCACGCTGTCTCTTTTCACACGACATCTGGTCAAGCACTCCACCTCTACGTCGTGCCCATTTCTGTTGCCTCTTCAACGTCGACTAAAAATTTATTCGCTGCCCTACCAGACCCGTGCGAAAAGAAAAAGCTGACGAGGTTTTCAGTCCTGAACGAGCGGGGAACAGCAGTTTCCAAAACCACCTTCTTACTAAAAGAAAAAAAAAATTATTTTTTTTTTTTTCAATTTCCGATCCCCTCAATGCCGTAATAACCCTGCCAGCTGAAACAGATGAACTCACTTGTAACGACCTGGTGGGCCAGCCCTTGACGCGCGACTGACGGCAGATGCAACAAAACAAAAGGAAAACAACAAAAACAATAAAATCTTTAATATTAATTTATTTCTACCTATTTACTATCTGGTAAAAAGATAAAAATATACAAGAAAAAACACTTGTAATTCTGCAAGAAAAAGGCAAAATAAACAACAGCAGGCAGAAAAAACCAAACTTTTTACAGCCCTCAGCCAACAGGGACAAGACCCCACAAAACCAGAATCTGATCATGACAGCCTTTCATGAAAATCGCGGTCACATCGATTTCACACCCATCTCTCTCGGCTCCACTTCGTATCATCATAAACTCGACCAACGTCGATCCAAAATTCCCTCATCAGACATAAAGAAAACGGCAGCTGCAGTTTATGACAGCAATCCACAAAGGGAACGAGGACGTCCCGGCAAAACCATCACATGACAAATTGAGGTTTTTCCTGATACATGCTACTATATGTTTTGAATGACCTCATAGGTCCCAGCGTTTGGTTCACCCTATATTCTATCTATCTATGCTAACATCTCACTTTGTAATTCTAAGTCTTTTTTAACTATGGCATCATGAGTTGAAATATTTATCCTCTAGAATCATCCCTCAAAATATTCCCTCATCGACATAAAGCTGCAGTTTATACTGACAGGACGTCTCATATTTGTTCTTAAATGCTTTTGACTCCTTTCTTTCTTTACTGCCGTTAGAACTATTTTTTCATTCAATATTTTTTTCGCGGTCTTATGTGATTCTTATTTTCGCTTTGGCACAATCACTATTCCTCCCACACACACACACACGCAACACATATGAATAAACAGATAGATAGGTAGATAGATAGATAGATAGATAGATATATGTGTGTTTATATATATATATATATATATATTATATATATTATATATATATATATATATATATATATATATATATATATTTATATTCTTAACTACATTTTACGTTCTTATGATTTTCCTTTTTGGTATTAGTATGTTGAATGCCTCAAATGAATTGCAGGTGTTATTTTATGTAAAGATTAATGGTTATAAAAAGTAGTCTGCAAAGAACATTGTCACTTGGATGAAATATGGTCAGACAGTGGCAAATGGACTCCTCATAATGCATAATTCGCTCAAGCACACAAACAAATACACGCACCAACAGAGACATCGTCCTGACGTGATATGAATAGAACAAGCGATTTGAACTATGACTAATGAAGGATTTAAATTGCACGGCAATAATAGACGGCAATATGTAACACAGAACGTGGCATCAGATAATATGTCCCTGTTCCCTGTGCACGATATTTTATCATAATGGCGAAGAAAGGGGAAGAGCTGACACGTGAGTTAAGCCTCACGTATAGTTAGTTCCCCGTTTCCCCAGCCGTGTGTGTTGGCATGTCGAAAACAGCTTCCGTTGAATGGGTGGTAATGCAATTCATGTTTTTATGTCATCTCTGGAAAAATTGCTCACAACTCTTTGTGAAGGGGGAAAAAAGAAGTTGAGTCACGTCTTCTGTCTGTGAAAAAATAACCTCGAAATAACCTCCAGATTCCGTAATTCACTTAAAAGAATTGGTTGGGATGGTGTGCCTGGGAAGATGGTGTGGAGGGGGTGGGGTGCGGTGCTGGGGATGGGTAGGGGTCCCATTTTTCCCCCTTATGTTCTACTTCCAGAAAACAGGTAATGGGAAGTTGGCTGTGTGTTGACGTCTTTGAATTTGTTTCTCGCTTTCGTTCTAATGTAGGGTTTACCCTGTTGGGCTGTCATTTCGGCTGGAAATGTCATTTGTTTTTTTTTAAGATTTCTTTTTTTAACAGATTCAATTCAGTTTCCAGAAATTTCTTTCTTTTTTTAGGGCAAGTACTACAACCAGGATGAGTGTTCTCTTTTTTTTTAATTATATTGTGATTTTTTCCTCCGTTTCCTGTCGATTTTTTCATTACGTTTATATAATATATATATATATATATATATATATATATATATATATATATATATATATATATATACATACATATATATACATACATAAATATATACATATGTTACCTAGAAATAGGAAAATACCATATACTCAAAATCAAGTAGAAGAAAGCCTTCAATAGACAAAATATTGATACTTAGTTTTGAAGCAGAATTAAAGGCGTAAATTTTTAACAATGTTAACTCACTATATTTTCAAGTGTAATATTTATTTTTCATCTGTCGTTTTACGTCATCCTTGAGGCGGCGAACAGCTTCCGTAGGAAAAGTACACCATCTGATCAGAAAAGCGAGTGTCTTGATGTACAATTTCTGGAAGGGGTGGAGGAGTTCCCTTTTGAGAGGCTGGTGGGGTCCTAGGGACGGGGGGTGTGTATCCTGGGGTCTGGAGGATATTTTCGGATAGGGGGTGCAGGAGGTGGGATTTAAGTACGGGGGGGGTGGTCCTCTTCCTCCTCCTGCAGGTGTCGCTGCCGGCGGGCGAGATTGAGATCTTAAGCAGTCTGATATATCCTTAATGCCTTTAATATTTCCACATCATACTTCGGTGGTAATACTATAAAATTATGAAACTAAGAGACTAGTTTGAATTATTAAATCTCGGAGCGTAATAAGCTATGGCTTTATTAAAACACGAACCCAGGCGATGATAATCCTGTTAAAGTTTAACGCTACCAATTATTTAATTTTCATTCATAAGACTTTGGAATACCGCCTCCGCCTTTGGTAGGTATATTGAAGTGGTGTGACTGAGGAAAGTGCGTTTCTTTTAAGAAGTCCAAATTACCCTTAGTTAGTGGGCAAACGTAGTTTTTTCTTTTATACTGCGATTGGAAAATAATGTATGGGGCTATGCCCCCTCTCCCGTGCGTGTGATATGTGTGGGGTTATTAGTGTTTTGTAGTTATGATTCTCTTTTTGTCTTTCTGACAAAAAATATACAGTTTTAGGATTTTTTTTTCTTTTACCAAATTTCCCATCTGTCAATATCTGTAAAAAGCTTCGAGATGTCTTCAAGTATTCACCTATATTCGTGTAAACAAAATCGAGATTATGTGCAAGGCCTTATTTCTAGATACACAAGATACGGCTTTCCTAGGAACTCCTTGTCAGTGTATAAACAAAAAAAAAAAAAAAAGATAAATAAATGAATCCCTCCTTTCCCTTCGAAATTTTAAGCTTAAGCGTACGTGTGAAGAGGAGTTAAGGCTTTAATTAGTACTTCTGGGCCGACTTAAACTTAACGCAAGTAGAGCATTTTAGGGCTTTTTCCTTACGCCACATTAATTACTCACTGAATTAGACTTCTCGGCTTTTCCCTGAATTGAAGAATTTCCCAAAGCAGGAATCAAGTGTTTTTAATATTTTTTTCGTCTAAGTGACTTTTAATAAAAGTATATAACCACGGCCGCTCCCGAAGAGATTTTTTTTTCCTTCCTTTTCCCCTTCCCGGTATTTCGTGTTTGAGGTTTATTTAGTAGAAAGGAGGGAAATATACGGGGCTTAAATTATTGATGTAGGACCAGAGTGGATGGGGAAACGGATAGAATAGTCCTGGAATAATCCCGGCTATGTTGTTAGTTCTCCTAACGTGTTCGTTTTTTATGGAAAGGCAAGAAGGATTTGGTGCGTTTAGTAAGAACCCGTTCTTTGGACAATTGTTCCCTTGGAAGCCATTTGGAAGTATATATTTTTAGAACCATCCAGAGAAATGTTTGTTTCTACAGGTACATGTACCGATGTGCCAGATTAAGCATTTTCATATATTTTCCAAAACTAAAATATAAAGCTACCATAACTAGCAGAGATATCAGTAAGTGCTAGAGTCGTCCTTGCCAAGGTTATTAAGGGGGACTCATTTCTAAAGAAAGCAACCGTTTGCAAGTGTCTAGTTACTTAAGGAAGGATCAAACTGATGCAAGATGTCTGAGAATGAACCTTAAATATTTCTTTAGATTAATTTCTTGAAATTGGATTTCATCCGGTGGTAATGAATTTCCTAAAGGAAATCTGATGAACTGAATGGCTTATACCACAGGGTCGTGTGCATTTTGAATCTCTGAGTGGATGAACCTGTGTTTTCGTCATTGACTCACTAACAATAAAAATGATGTACGCATTTATGGTTTTACTGTTTAGCTAATAGAAAAGCAACGGCTTGGATTTCTGTTTATCACGCTTTCCATTGGAAAACATAGCTATAATTCTGTTGACATACTGCATTGGATCTTGATTGGTTTTATGTCATAACTTAGCATAAAGCTCTAATTTTTTTTTTATAATAGTGATGATAACCATTTTAGTTAGCGTTGCGCCAAAGAGAGGGTTTTTCATAGCTATTTATTTCTTGTTAATCCTTGTGTTCATCTCGTGGTTTTTCCTACATTATTCTGGATCTGTGGTGCAAAGAGATTTAAGAAATTTTATGATTTATAATCTTTTTTTAAAGATTATTGATAAATTTTTAAAAGTTTAAAAAGATAATTTTTTTTATTGATAAGACTTCCTTTAAAAGTCATTATATTTGTATAGATTTACGCTTTAGATTTTTCAAGCTTAAACAATTTCAGTGGCGAAATCTTCCATAGTTTTTCTTTGTAACGAGGGTTCGTATTCAAAATTCTCATCAATATTTAGTGTTTCAGGTAAGATTATCTGATTTTAGGAAGATGAAAAAGATTAATAACAAGAGGTACAGGGCTTATCAATGTATTTAAATCTTATCATAATAGTTATTAATCCAAATGATCAACGTCGTTGATTTGGATCTCTTGTTTGGTAGTAACAATGGACTCGTAACCTGACGCTTGGTTAATGTAGTTTATCCCGAGTTTCATACATATCAAATTTAATACATATCGCAAATTAAAGCCTTATGTTTTAATCGTAACTTTAATAAAGTCGTTTCAGAACTGATTGAGCTGACATGTTTTCTATAACAACGTTTTTTTTGTAAACCTTTTAGGATTTTTTTTCTTTTAAAATGATCGTAAGCCCTTTTCACTGTTTATGCTTAGAACAGTGGTTATTCCTGCATAAAATTACTCTGTATACAAGTTACCTGCGAAAAGAAGAGAGAGAGAGAGAGAGAGAGAGAGAGAGAGAGAGAAGTCACCTGGCACCTGAAATGAAGAGGACTGAGTTTCATGAAATACTGTGAACTGGGCAAATTTGACACTTAAAGTTTAGACTATTACTCCTTGCGGAGTGTAAGTTATAAGGAGAGAAAAGTCGCGTTATATTTTAAGGTGATCAATTTTACCAGTACAGTACTGTTTTTTAGTAAGCTGGCCATAGTGGTGGCACAGGACCTTTCCCAGTGAGAAGCCCGATTTGTGTAGTGCTCTCGCTTTTGCTAGAAATACTTGGCGCTTGCTGTCCTGTTGGTTTTAGAAATTCTCCTGCTGTCTCGTTGTTGCGAGCGGCTTGAGAGACAGCGAGTCTCTAACTCCTCCTCCTCCTCAAAAAGACTACATGCTCCTACTCATCCTCCTCAGAGATAAGGTAAATGCTCTACGTATGTTGGAAACTGATAGGTGGATGAGGTGCAGTATATTAGGTCTGTTTGAGTACAAAGGAAACTGGTAAAATAACTGATAATTAGAAAATGTGTACAAAAAGACATTTCTACTTACTTTAAACTTTAAAAGAAAATCGTGAAAATAAGATGCAAAATGATTAACAGAATTAAAAAGTAGTACTTTACCTTGAAGTCAGCTTATTTAAGAAGGATCAAAATTTGCATCTCATTCATTACCCTTTAAATCTTTTGTCATCTATTTTTCGACAGTATATCAAGTTTTAAAAAAATGTTGCCCACCATTGCCATTTCAGTGTCTGCGCGTCATACCAAACATTTCGTTAAAATAAAGAGATGAAGTACCTAGGCACCAGATCTTTAACCCTTATTATTCATAAATAAAACCCAAAGTTTATTGAAGTTTGTTTTATCCCCGTGTCGTTTAGGACTTGCTTTAATCGTGTCAGGTTCAGTGTCCGTTTTTCTGCACAAATCCACATTATCCGAGCAAAGGCTTGTTGTTTGCGAGTGTCCGGATGCGGTTTATTATTGCCCAAACCAGGTTAGTAAGCGTCATTTTAACAGAAATTGATATGTACGTGAAGTTAGTTTGTACCTCTGAGAGAGAGAGAGAGAGAGAGAGAGAGAGAGAAATTGTTTACGTTTGTACGTAATTTGTTGCACAATAATATGAAAAGAAATGTAAACAGGTCCTTCACCCTCAGTCGCAGTAAGGATTTCTATCCCTACATTAAAATCGTTGCGGGCACAAGGACTGTTTGTAATTACGCGGCAGCTAGCATCCTATAGTGCTTGTGTTATGAAATGCAGGTACTGCCTTTAGATTAGGTTCCTCTGCGTGAAGATACATGGCCGGGGAAACCCGAAAATAATCTGCACAGAAATTCCGCGAATGAGAATATGCAAATGAATGTCCTGATCACATTGTCTTGAAGCAGCAAGTCCTTTCCCATTAGAACCAACCCGAGTGAAAACCTGAATATTGGGCGGAGAGCTTTTGTGAACAAAAGAAGTATGATATACTATTTTACTTAGTATTTGACACGTTTCCTTTTTTATTGCGTTTGTTTTGCTTTTGTTGTGCAGATCTTAAAGTAACATATCACGTCATCAAGTGTTCGATTAAGATTTTTACTCAATTTGGATATAATTCAGTGGGAAAGCATTATCGAGGAGTATTTAAAATAGATGACGTCGCTTTTCATCTCGAAGAAATAGTGACAGGTCATGCGAATATATCCGCATATATTAGCACACACATACTCTCAGATTTGTTAAACAGCAATCAGGCCACCTTTTTTACGAAACAAAAAGAATCTTACTGGAACTGACTCCTTTTCTTAAAGCTTTTTATTATCAGATTCAATGCTAGTACACTCTTCTGAACTATCAGCGGGCTTTTCTGACACCCTTTTACCCCGATTACTGTAACTTTTCCTTCATTTTCTTTTCCATCTGATATCGAGGCATGAATTTACCCTTGCCGTCATCCTGTGATGAAACTGGCTTCTAATTCTTGATGCCTCCCCCTTAATGTCTCTGGATGAAGCTACCAGCAACCCGTTTGTAACTGAGTGACTGTGGTATACAGTGTTGCTGATTAGAAAGCTTCCGTGAGTGGTGCTCGAGACGAGTGATTGAAGTACTTGGCCAGTATCCAGAATTATCTCGAAAAGCTTCCAGAGGAATTTTGTAATACCTTGTCTGTTGATGTTTACAGTGCCACATCAAGCATAGACCTTGTACAGGTGCTAAGAAGTGGATCCCCCTAATAGTCAGGGCTTGTTAGAGTAAAGACTCAAAAGAGCAACATGTAAATGGTAGATATATTCGCACAAATGTAGAGGTGAACGTTCAAGTTCTGCAGAACCTCACAGAATTAAATTCAGTGAAAACAGTTTCGGTGCATCAGCTGCCGGAAAGCCCATTTGACACAACACCATTGTCGTTGCTGTTGGAGACAAAACTAAAGATGTCACTGCTCGCTAATCAGTGGCTTTAAACAAAGATTCTCTCATATGTTATGACGCAGCTTTATTTGGTTTTTATATGTCATGAAGTTACTGAAGAAGTAGTAAACCTTAGAGGGAGATTTTGATATGTAACGTTTTAACTAGTGCCATGTTTTCAGGTGTAAAGTTTGTGTTATTGACGCATTGAAAATCAGCGTGAATATCATCACCACGCTTTCTCTTATTGAATTTTAAGTATTGCAATCATAAGGCAAAGTATGTCACCAGGTAATTAAACATACCTTCCACAAAAGAAAATATGCTTCTGGCTTAGTCCTCTTTGTATAACGCTTTTATGATGTTCATTCATTATGAATAAATACATAAAACGATAAGAAAGTTGAATGACTGATATGCTACTACTATGGGAAGAGGCAACACCATTATTGCAATTGTAAGTGTCCAGTGCAAAAGAATTGCAACGAAACATTAAAAGAAATTATCTTATTTCCTTGCAGTTTACAAAGACTGAGACGATTAATATGTTTGATTATTTTGACAGGAGATACCTGTTGATGTCGCTTCCACCGACTTGCAAATTAGCTCGTTAAAATGAAACATGACAGCAAAACTCATCTGGCAACATCAAACAGGTGATGATTGAAGCGACATCATACGACTATATACATGTGTTATTTTCCCGGGGATAAAGAATATATGTATTCCTATCAAAATAGAACGAGAACAACATTGATTACGTAACAGAGTATGACAAAAGCAACACCGGCTTGATATTTGTCAGCTAAAAAGAATAACAAAAATGGTGCCGGCACGCGGGCGGAAATAACAAATACCCTTATTTTTGCTGAATTTTTTTTTTTTTAAATATTTACATCATAGCTGTGTTATTACAGTTTTCATTGCTACTTGAATATATATATATATATATATATATATATATAAATTTATATATATATATATATATATATATATATATATATATATATATATATATATATATATATATATATATATATATATATATATATAAATATATATATATATATATATATATATATATTTATATATATATATATATATTTATATATATATATATTATATATATATATATATATATATATATATATATATATATATATATTTATATATAGTCAATATATATATATATATATATATATATATATATATATAAATATATTATTATTATTATTATTATTATTATTATTATTATTATTATTATTATTATTATTATTATTATTATTATTACTTGTAATCGGAAATTTATTCTTGTAATCAGATTTATTCATGACTTGAAAAAGCAAACATAGACATACTTATATCCATAGATGCTTGACTATGTAGCCTAAGTGAATTTCCGTAATATAGAAATTATATGACTATCGCCTTCCGGTGACTATAATTTAAATAGAAATAAAAAATATACATGTACTGTATATACCGACCCCCCAAAATAAAATAAACAATAAAAAAAAAAATGGGAACGTGGCAATCTCTGGCATGGATTTGAAACCTGTAAGTTATAGACACCGACCATCCCCAACCACAAAAATAAAATCACAAAAAAAAATAAGAATAAAAATGGGGCATGGAGTTGAAACCCGCAAGTTAATGCTACCGACCCCACCAAAAAAATAAAATCCTCAAAAATAACAAATAAAAAAAATGGGGCGTGGCAATCTCCGGCGTGGAGTTGAAATCCGCAAGTTAATGCCACCGACACCCCTCAAAAAGAAAATAAAATTCCACCCCCAAAAAAAAAAAAATGGGGCGTGGCAATCTCTGGCTTGGAGTTCAAACCCACAAGCTAATGCCACCGACCCCCCAAAAAAAATAAAATACCCCAAAATAAAACAAAAACAAGGATAAAAAAAAATGGGGACGTGGCAGTCTCTGGCGTGGGGTTGAAACCCGCAAGTTAATGCCAACGACACTCCCCCCCCCCAAAAAAAAAAATTAAAGAATGGGGACGTGACAGTCTCTGGCATGGAGTTGAACCCGTAAGTTAATGCCACCAACACCCCACCCCAAAAAAAGTGAAGTCCCCAAAATAATAATAATAAAAAAAGCAATAAAAATTAGAAATGGGGACGTGGCAACCTGTGGCATGGAGTCAAAACTCCTAAGTTATTGCTACCGACACCCCAAACCCCCAAAAAATAAAGTCCCCAAAATAATAATAATAATAATAATAATAATAATAATAATAATAATAATAATAATAATAATAATAATAATAATAATAATAATAATAATAATAAAAATGGGGACGTGGCAACTCTGGCATGGAGTCAAATCTCATAAAAGTTAATGCCACCGACTTCCTAAAGAAAAAAAATCAAAAAAAAAAAAAATGGGGACGTGGCAACAGCGCTGAGAGAACAAAAATGAGATCATGGGGGTAGAACTCAAAGTGATGAAGAACCGGATCTGGAATCAGGAGGAGAGAATGCTAAGATCAAGGAGGCGTTGCACGAAAAAGACCTGGGTATGACTTCACCAGAGAATTCTTTAGAAAACGAACAGGCGAATATATATATATATATATATATATATATATATATATATATATATATATATATGTATGTGTATGTATGTATATATGTATGTATGTACTAATGTTGTATGTAATATAATGTGTGTGTTTGCTTGTATGTGTGGACGTACATATTTCACAGTGTAACGTTGGTGCCCGCCTCTGTATGTCAACGAATATTAAAATTGTGGAATTTGTCGTTTCCATTACGGTCACAATGAAAATAATTTTATTTATCCTGTCAGACAGCCCAATCAGCTGTCACATTTCTCCGATGGAATTCTGAACACGAACAATAGCTCTGGCTGTCCACCTAATTCAAGCCTGTGATTTATATTTGATAATCAAAGCAGATTCCTCTGGTGGCATGATTTAAGTCTGCAATTAGGTACCGACGTTGTCTGGCTGTGTACGCCGAATGATTGTAATAGAAACTTCGTTTTATTTTTCGCCAGTTTCAATAGGTTATGATTTATCAATGGAGGTGTCGCCTCCCGCCAAGCGGCTCAGGTTTTGTAATTTCCAAAGCGGAGACATTTTCGGAGCTGTTGATTTATGCCTTTAATGAGATGGCACTGAGGAGTATGAAGTTTACGTGTATGTGTGTGTGTGTATGTGTGTGTACGTGTATTGTGTGTATGTGTGTGTGTGTGTGAGAGATGAGAAAGTGGAAGGGATAGAGGAACTGGGGAAGGAGGGGTAGGTGAGGTGAGGGTAGAAGCGAGGAGCACAAGAAGAGCCCGTGAATATTGCATTGTCGCCTGCTGGGGACAGCGCTCAGTTCGTGCACCCGCCCCTCCGGCGATATATGTGACAGGAATTCGCGATAAACTCTGATTCATTGTTATTCGGCCTCTTTTTGACGCACATTTGTGTTGGGTCCGATGGATTTCCAAAGATTAAGAGATAATGGGATCTGGCCTGATGGTTTGGAGGCCTCTGGTAGGTAATCTCGCATCCCTCGCGGCCCTCTTCTCCTCTCTCCTCTCCTTTCTTGAAATAAAAAAAAAGGAAAGAAAGGGGGGGAAATGGAAAAGTGAGGCGAAATTTTTGAATGAAAATTGAGTGGAAAAGAGGAGGCCTACGCACAAGAAAGGCTGTCTATTAGAGTGCCAGCTAATAACTTTCATCTTGAATGGTTTATTAAAAACTCTACAGCCTTCCATGTACTTGTATTTTGTTTACTTCCTTTCCCTGGTGATTTATATCATTAGGGAGTGATCTTTTTTTTCTCAAGCTGTACTTTGCGCATGTGTACGTATGTATAATGGAAATTTTTGTGTATTCATATCTCCTGTCACGACGGTGAATGGTGAAGTTGAATGATTTGGTAAAAGTTTTCATATTAATTCTTCCCTTTTGTTTCCTTGCTCACTCTTGTATTTTAGCAACGTTGATAAAAATGCAGAAGAGTTTGGCCCGGTATTTCCCTGGGTTGCTGACTGCTTTAAAGCAAATCAGAGGCATAGGTCAACAGGGATGCATCCTAACCTAACCTGCCCTCAATCTAACCTATCGTAGGGCACCATACCCTGACCTACCCCAACATGGCATCGTGTATAGAAGAACGACGTTGGCATTGTGTATAGAAGAACGACGTTGCACAACTGTTCTGCAGTTATCAAAATGCTTTATGTTTTCACACCAACACCTCAGTATAATTTCACTTATTTTAGATATATTCTTTTGCTTATTGGCGTCTGTACAATGTATAAGGCAATGAAGGAAGAGATATTTTCCTACGTTACTGACACCTGTAGGTGTATGAAACCCCATTGCTCGAGGTAGGAAGTTGAACGGTTTGTGTATTCCGCACATTGTAGAAAGATCAATAGAATTTTAGATTGGTAGAAAGCCGGTTAAAAGTACTCACTTGTAATAAACCCGTTTCCGGAAAAGAAACAAAAAAAGTTAACTCCTGTACCCACTTGGTCTGGAAATTTCAGTTAAATTGTGTAGTCCGGGTTGGTTGAATGACGTCCGTTTTGCATTTCATGGAATCTTTATTGGTTCTCATGGAGCTGGGCGAGGGGTAACTCCGAACCGATAGCGACAAAGATATTTCGTCCATTTTGTCCTTGCCAATTAATGGTTTGGGGCGGGAAGGGGGGTTGGAAATTTCAGAATTTGATTGTTATATTCGCCAGGATGTCCACTGCAGTGCTTCCTTTTGCGGACGCCCCAAATGAAACGGTTCTTCAGTGGATTTACTCGAAGAGGAAGGTCACGCATCGCTAGCGGGGTGCTTTTCTTTGATGTGTGAGTAGATGTGAATTAATAATCACTCCCAAATATAAGTGGGATATCAAGGCATTTTGGGTTCGTTCTCCGAGTTCGTGGGCGTAGTAGCTTGTACCCTCGGCGGTAGAGGGAGAGGTCGATTTTGCTCATGCAAAAAATTTTTTAATAAAAAAAAAAAAGAGTAAAAAATGCGCCGAAGTTTCCTCGGGGCAATCGAGTTTTCTGTACAACCGCTACAGCGTATAATCAAGGCCACCGAAAATAGGTCTGTCTTTCGGTGGTCTCGTTATAGTGCTGCATGGCCCCGGTAGTGGTCTATCCTATGTCGTTGCCAGAAGCACGATTATGGCTGACTTTAACCTTGAATATAGTAAAAACTACTGAGGCTAGAGGGCTGCAATTTGGCATGTTTAATGATTGGTGGGTGAATGCTCAACATAGCAATTTGCAGCCCTCTAGCTTCAGTAGTTTCTAAGACCTAAGGGCAGACAGAAAAAGTGCGGACGGACAGACAAAGCCGGCACAACAGTTTCTTTTACAGAAAACTAAAAAAACAAAAATGCCATAATTGTTTTGATATCATATACTTTTAAACTTTGCTCCCCAAGTAAATTTTTACAGTAACGTTGTAAAAACATACGCAGGGATACCTGGTACCAATGGCAATGTAAAACCTTTGTTTTTTTTTTTTCAAGTGTGCTTGCCGAGTCTTTCTATTTAGTAGTTTATGTTATTGATGAGATCTACCCTATCATACTGAAATGTGAGATCGAGATCGACATTGACCTTGTAACCAAGGTTTTATTTGTATGCTTGTGTGACTTGTCTTGTGTTCCGTTAATAATTTATTTTGTGAGTAACCCGCGTTACGTTTAGATCAGTATATGAATGCATACAATAAGTGTATGGGTCCATCGAGCAGTATTCACTGAGCACGCGCAGTTTGGTCACCTAGCAGGATCGAATGGTTGTTGCCTCTCTTCCAAACCAACAACACTTTTATACCAGTAGTTACCAGGGGCTATCAGTCTCACTGTAAGTGAAACCAACACCTTCATTTGTAAAACAAGTGAGGAAGACTAAACACTGCATCTCCTGCAGCTTCAGCCAGGTCATTGTTAGAAGTTCTGACTTGTGGAAGACTAAACACTGCATGCCCTGCAGCTTCAGCCAGGTCATTTATAGAAGTTCTGACCTGTGGAAGACTAAACACTGCATCCCCTGCCTCAGCAAGGTCATTTTTAAGTTCTGACTTGGAAGACTAAACACTGCATCCGCTGCAGCTTCAGCCAGGCCATTTATAGAAGTTCTGACCTGTGGAAGACTAAACACTGCATCTCCTGCAGCTTCAGCCAGGTCATTTTCAGAAGTTCTGACTTGTGGAAGACTAAACACTGCATCCCCTGCAGCTTCAGCCAGGTCATTTATAGAAGTTCTGACTTGTAGAAGACTAAACACTGCATCCCCTGCATCTTCAGCCAGGTAATTTGAAGTTCTGGCCTGTGGAAGACTAAACACTGCATCCCCTGCAGCTTCAGCCAGGTCATTTTTGAAGTTCTGACTTGTGGAAGACTAAACACTGCATCTCCTGCTTCAGCCAGGTCATTCTTTAGAAGACTAAACACTGCATCCCTGTAGTTTCAGCCAGTCATTTTTTAGACCTGACCTTGGAAGACTAAACACTGCATCTCCCTGCAAGTTCATTTTTAGAAATTCTGACCTGTGGAAAACTAAACGCTGCATCCATCTGCAGCTTCATGCCAGGTCATTTTTAAAGTTCTGACCAGGGAACACTAAACATCTGCAGCCCCTGCAGCTTCAGCCAGGTCATTTTAGAAATTCTGACCTGTGGAAGATCAAACACTGCATCCCCTGCACTTCAGCCAGGTCATTTTTAAAAGTTCTGACTTGTGGAAGACTAAACACTGCATCCCCTGGAGCTTCAGCCAGGTCATTTTTAGAAGTTCTGACCTGTGGAAGACTAAACACTGCATCTCCTGCAAGGTCATTTTTAAAAATTCTGACCTGTGGAAAACTAAACACTGCATCCACTGCAGCTTCAGCCAGGTCATTTTTAGATATTCTGACCTGTGGGAGACTAAACATTGCAGCCCCTGCAGCTTCAGCCAGGTCATTTTTAGAAATTCTGACCTGTGGAAGACTAAACACTGCATCTCCTGCAGCTTCAGCCTGGTCATTTTTAGTTCTGACTCAGGAAGACTCAACACTGCATTCCCCTGCATCTTTCAGCCAGGTCATTTATAGAAGTTCTGACTTGTGGGAAGACTAAACACTGCATTCCCTGTATCTTCAGCCAGGTCATTTATAGAAGTTCTGACCTGTGGAAGACTAAACACTGCATTCCCTGCATCTTCAGCCAGGTCATTTATAGAAATTCTGACCTGTGGAAGACTAAACACTGCATCCCCTGCAGCTTCAGGCAGGTCATTTATAGAAGTTCTGACCTGTGGAAGACTAAACACTGCATCCCCTGCAGCTTCAGCCAGGTAATTTTTAGAAGTTCTTACCTGTGGAAGACAACACTGCATCCGCTGCAGCTTCAGCCAGGTCATTTTTAGAAATTCTGACCAGTGGAAGACTAAACACTGCATCCCCTGCAGCTTCAGCCAGGTCATTTATAGAAATTCTGACCTGTGCCGGCTTAGCACGTTCACAGCTACGCCTTTCCTTTTGGAAAGAGAGGTCACTTATCCTTTGACAAAAATAGTCTTTCACAAGGCAGCAGAGCTGCACCCAAGCGAGAAAAGCTTACAGGTTTTCAAATTCTGCCTAGGGATGACCCGAAGGTAGCTGCGAAAAAAAAGTTTACCTTATTCTGTCGTTTAGCCGAAGCTTTGTTACCGGATTCAGTGCATCCTCATAAACATGATAATTTGTTTTAAGTACCTTGTTTTCCGCACTGATTGGTTTTCCTCTCTTTAGAAAAGCCTGCCTCTTTTCTGGATATATCGGTGTTTTGTGACTTTCGCCCATTTCTGGTATCTCTGCTAGAGATGATTACTAGTAATATCTTTTGTAAAGACCTGTTTTAATCAGTATATACAAGAAACACTTTTGTTTATTCCTCTCATTGTGACAAGTGTACTTTTTTTGTAATTTTAAGAAATCAGGGGAGCAAACGAAGTTGTAGTTAAGCCATTTCATTAGCCTAGTTCTTCTTTTGAAAAGAGGCCAAAAGTGTCAGGGGGAACTAGGAAAAGCTTCTTTAGACAAGTTTGGCAAATTACAATAGGTTCTGCTCTAAAATGTAGATCGAAAGGCAATGATCTGTTGCACTTGCAAAGCTAACTTAGCCATATTTTACACTAAAGTTGTGTTAAGATTAGATATTGTCTTATTTTGTAACGGTCATCCAAACAGATGCTGTTTCACTGAACTCAGTTTATACATATGTAAGTCAAAACTGTAAGGAAAATATTAAGTGAAAATGCATTTCTGATATTGTTCATTGAAAAGCAGTCAAATTGAAAATGTAAAGGGTTGTCTTGGATATTTGTACATATTTATTACTGGAGAAGGATTAGCTGCAAACGTACTCAAGAATATTATAAACTCAGTTATATCAGTGTTATTCCAGTTTTTTTCAGACGCTTCTTTCCTTGTTACACTTTTGAATCTTTTCCGGTTATGAACTCGAAATTTTAACTCAATAGTAATATAGATTAATGTGGTTTTTGATACGAGTTTTCGAACCACATGGAACAGTTGTGCAAGAGACCCCAGTTTTAATATCCTCCGCATGTGTATCATGAAATTACCTTTCTTTTTTTGTTTGTTTTATGTCAGTCAGTCTTCATTACGAAATAATGCTAGAACATTTTTCCGTGGTGTAATTATCATGGTTTTGCTTGGAAGAAATAATGTGGCTTTTTTGTATTGTAAAGAGTCCAGTAATTCCTCTCTTTGCAAGAAGGGCTTGCATGCTAGCATAATGCTGGACGGATCAGTAGATGCTTATTCTTGCTGGATTTTTTCTCCTTTCCAAACATTTTGTTTCCTCTGATTTAGGTATCTATACACAGGTTTCAGACGTACATGCAGTGTATACATAAATATAGACTTGCATAAAGTGTATACGGAATAATATACATTTAAAGTGTTACCACTCTTACCTGTGTTGAAGAAGTAGGGAGTAATTATTTTTATTAATAGCCAAGCAGCAACTCTAGTTGGAAAGGTACAATGCTACATGCCCTAAGGGCCCCAGTAGGGATCGCACGGATGCAAAGTGCAGTACAGAAGTTAAGTGTAAATTTAGTTTAGTCCAGACCACTGAGCTGATTACCGCAGCTCTTCTAGGGCTGCCTGAAGGATTAGATAATTTTACGTGGCTAAGAACCAGTGGTTACCTAGCAACGGGACCCACAGTTTATTGCGGAATCCGAACCACATTATACCGAGAAATGAATTTCTATCACCAGAAATAAGTGCCTCTAATTCTTCATTGGCCGGCCGGTGATTCGAATGCGGGCCCTGCAGAGTGCTAGCCGAGAACGGTACCGACCAGTCCAACGAAGAACTAGCCCAGTACAGAAAAGGCTGTTGGGAAGTAAAGGGTAGAATTTGAAAAAAATGAATAACCAAGAACACACATAGTTAAAGAAGAAGAATTGCCACTGAAAATACCTGGATGGATGCCTTGTTCATTCTGACAGTTATACACTTGAGTTCTGTTAAAGTTTAACTTCATCACTCATGATAAGAGTATATAGTAATCTAATAAGCATTTAGCTTATTTTTAAGGCCGAAACCATACCATACGCATATGAGATAAAAAGTAATTGGCCATATATTATATAGAGTAATGGACAAGGAACGTTCCCTAGCGAACACCAGAGATTACATTACTGTAGTAACTATTAACTATTAAGGCTATCAGCTACTCTTTGCAAACTGATTCTTAAAAATTAAATAGGTTAGAAAATAGCTTCATTACTAGCAAGGTCAAAAGCAACACTCAAAGTTGATACCAATCATCCGAACTTCACGATCAGAAACCAGGGATTTCTGTTTGACGCTGGAGAATGAAAGAAGAGTATCATTAGCACCCAGATCGTAAAAGTCAAAGTGCAAAGCTACGGAAGAAATTGTTTCTTTCAGCCTAGGTATTCAGAGGTTTTGTTAACGGACTTTGAAGCGCATCGGACAATATGGGTGGTATAGAAGTTGGGTGGTAATCAGAAGTGCTACAGCCACACCAACCACGCTTGTCTAATTGAGTAACATTCCCAGTTCCCAATAAATGCAAAATAAACCCCTGCGGGCTAGTTTACGAAAATAACAGACAACTTTTGAGCTAGTATTCATATGGAACATCTAAAAGTCCATTAACTAGAAGGAAATCTTCTGCAGGATAGAATCCGTACATGTGAAAAAGAGAAAATATTTAGAAAATGACAAATGAACACCAATAGAGACTCACATCAAACAGATAATTATATACATACCTTGGCTCAGCAGTGAATAGTAGGAAGGACTGAACAAGTGATTATGCAAGTACTTCTAAAGAAAAGTGAGTGCAAGTTAGAACTTAGAGCCTAGACAAGAGGGAGTTCGTAAGAGGTCATTGGTCAAGAAGAGGAGAATAGAAGGGTAAAGAACAAGCTTTTGAGGAATAGGAGCAGATGTGGAACCATCAGTTACATCAAGATCAGAGGTGTTAGTGAAGAAACTTGGATCGAATTTACTGAGGAGTGTATCAGAATCCACAAAAACCCTGAGAGAAAATGGTCAGGTTGGGTAAGGTAGGGTAGATCCGCCAGTTAGTCTCGCGTCAAAGAATCCATGTGTTGATCAGAGAGAAATAAAAAAAAAGAATCCCGAGAGCTGTGAGTTTTGCAGCTAGCATTGAATAGCTGTGAGGATTATAGGTAAATGTACTGGGGCAAATATGGTAAATAACAACTGGAGTGTATGGAGTGCCTCATTCCTTGATGAAAGTCTACAAGAATGTTTCCTTAATGGAAATATATGACAGAAGGGAAACTGGTGGAAATATTTGTGCAATAAGTGCTGGGAGACCTTGGTTTATCAGCTTTGTTGCTTCACCACCCATCGTGTCAACCCTTACGTAAGGAGCGTCACTCTCCAATCAGGTGATTCATTGCACCCCGCTAGGCCGCCGAGATCATTTGGGAATTGGGAAATGGAGTCATTTCCCGGGAAGGAAGATAAATTAAAAACACTTGGTTTATATATACATGAAAGTATATGTAAGAAAATTTGTGACACTGTACGGCCACACACACTATTGATATTTATAATTATATATTATTTTTGTTTTCACATTATTATTATTATTATTATTATTATTATTATTATTATTATTATTATTATTATTATTATTATTATTATTATTATTATTATTATTACTTGACATCTTTTACTGACAGATATTGTAGGTCAGAGACTGTGGAAATGTTTTGCCATTACATCTCACAATTTCGCGTCAGTTAGCTGCATTCATTATTTCCTGCTCATTTCTACGAATGCTAATCACTAATTCATAGTGGTATAATAGTTTGTGTAATCACTCTTTATGAAAGATATTCAGTATTGTTATTATTGTTATTATTCTTACTGCTGGCGCAATCCATGAGTTTTACTCGTATGTTGTTACATGGCGGTAATTAATAACTCTTGACTCTTACAGATAGGAATAAGTATAAAACTCTGCGGATTGCTTCTTCCCTATATCATTATTATTCTTTCGTTGCGTCAAGATGTTTAGTCTGCAACATTAGGATGCAAAACTATGAAGTATAGTGAAGCCTAAGACATCGATGTATAAAGTAAATAGCATGTAATGCAATTCTAATTTTACATGCATTTATTGTTAATAATTTGAACATGAAAATCTGCATTGCCGTCAATTTCCTATGGTTATATCTCGGAAATTTATTTTTCTTCTAATTCTTGCCGAATAACATTTTGGCCAGTGCTCGTAATATATTCATGGCAGTGAAGAGTTTTCATTCTCTAATGGCAGTCTCAGTGGTTTAAATATGAATATCTCTGAAATTCTCGTTTGATATTTGTTTACAATAAATCTCCAAGGCTGTGTTACATAAAATATATGCTGACTTATGTGGTCAGCATAATTTTATTTATATTTTCTGTGCTTTGTGTTTATTTATATGTGTATATGTGTGATGTGTGTGCATGTATGTGTCTGTATGTGATGAGAGAGAGAGAGAGAGAGAGAGAGAGAGAGAGAGAGAGAGAGAGAGAGAGAGAGAGAATTTATCCTATTGTTGGAGCCAAAAATTATTTGGTTTTAGTTGCGATATCATTTATTTTAAATGCCCCCATTCCTACGATGGGATAAAAATACTGAAGCCGTTGATTATATAACAAATTAAAATTGCGCCAGACTTGAGGGCGGGGAAGGCAAGAGAAAAACCACTGTCTTGTTTAAACATCTAAAGTCCAATCCTCGACTTCTAAGTCTCGAGAGCTTTCAGGAACGGAGTGAGATGGAAAATTTTATCAAAGACTTACAAAAAGAAAGAAAGAAAAAAAAGACAAAATACTCAAATGAAAAAGTGTGTTGGTGACATTTGACAGTCAACAAGAGCTCGTGAAAAACCCATTGTAAACTGGAAATGAATTCATTGTTTTTTTTTGTTTTTCCCCTTTTTCACGCAAACATAAAAGCTTGAGCGCGGAAGATGAAAAGGGAGGAACGAGGGAGGAGGGAAATAATTAAAAAATCATACTGGGGCATAGAAGCCAAACAAATGAGGACCCTAAAGATAAAACCTTTTATTGGTTTTATCTTTCCTGAGTTTACTTTGTTTATTGTGTGAATCCTTTATTATTTATTAGGTGGCTACTACCGCTTTATTGGGTCGTTCAGTGTAAAATTGCTTTATGGGGGTCTTATCTACATCAGTGTATTCCTACCCAGAAAAACTGCTGCAGTGTGATTAGTATAATCTTAGTTATTATTTAGAAAATTCCGTATACTTCAATTATAATTATATACATATATACATATAATATATATATATATATATATATATATATATATATATATATATATATATATATATATATTGAGCTTTTTCGACTATCGATCAGATGATCCCAGGTCTTTCAGGTGAAAGACCAGACCGCTACCAACCAAGCCACACAAGCCATAAAAGAAGTTGGAACCGTACCTAAGGCTTTACCTGGGCAGGCTAACTGCCTTGCATGCCAGCTTGTTTTCCCCAGCTTCCCGACTCAGCAGTGGCCCAAATGGATTCGATCCTGATGTGGGTCAGAGATTTATTTCTTTTCCACCCGTGATTGTGTGTTGATTATTTCTATCATATTCACTCAGAAAGGATAATTCGAATGACATGCTGTCAGTTGGGTCACTGCTGAGTCGGGAAGTTGGAGAAAACACACTGGTATGCAAGGCAGTCAGTCTTCCCAGGCAAAGCCTTAGGTACAGTGTTACTTAGGTTCCAACTTCTTTTATGACTTGTGTGGCTTGATTGGCAGCGGTCTCGTCTTTCAATTGAAAGACCTGGGTTCGATCCTGATGTGAGGCAGAAAATTATTTCTATTCCACACGTGATTGTGTGTTGATCATTCCTTGAAGCCTGAATATTATCATTTTCTGTTACAACTTATGTTTTAATCTTACAAACGGTCAGTAAAAGGTTCAGTTTGGTTATTTTCCCTTCATTTCATTTGCCCAGGAGATATTTGTTTCTTCGAGATAGACGATGGGTATTAAAGAACTTTTTTATAGTTATTTCGGGGAAGATTTTTTTCAAGTATTGGGGAAGTTTACAAACCGGAATGTTTGCTCAGTAATATTATAAAGATACTTTACCTTTGAAGTAACTCTCTAAGTATCACCAAGCATTTACCGAAGCCTTAGCATACAAACATTTTGTGGTGCTCTAAAACCTTTGGTTATACAGAGGCATTTTTATTTCAGATACGAAATAAATGTGGTACAAATACTTTGAGAGAATCGTGGTACCCAGGTTTGTTTGAAGGAATACGTATTAACAGAGTTTCAGCCGCTAAGTTTTTTTTTTTTTTTAATCTTTGACTTTATTTTCCTTTTCCGTGTTTGGTTATTCTGTTTACTGGATACTTGCTAATGCATGTTATTGGCTGTATGGCTTGTCACATGAGAATTTTGACACATTACATAAATCTTAATAAAGGTAGTTGAATTCTTGAAAATTATCCGGAATATGGCCATTAGCATCGCCACGGTAATTGCAAATGTTTTGGTATCGCCTGGAAGCAAAGCTTCGATATTACAAACGCTATTTTCTCACCAGAATTAAAATCTGTATATAGTATAGAGACAACGGAGGCTGACACTTTCTCTTGCCTACACTACTCACCTTTAACCCATATGACAAGCGAATACAATCCCCATCCCCAAAAAACCTCCATCTAACCCCTTGAATATCCTCCTCCCCACCCCACCCTCATCCCCGCACCCTTCTCCACAACTGTGATTTCTGGACGCTGACGTTAGGTTCCGCTAACACACAGCCCAAGTGAACGCTTTCGGACGCAAGCCGTCAGGACAACTCTGTGCCCGAGGCACTTTGACCACCCCAACCCCCATCCCCTCCTTTCTCATCTCCCTCATTCCTTTCTCTCTCTCTCTCTCTCTCTCTCTCTCTCTCTCTCTCTCTGTTTCCTCTTTTCGTTTCTCTCTTTTCTCACAGTTCTTTCGCGTATGTCGTAAAGATCATTTCATTTCTGCTACTTTTCTTCTTTTCCTGTCCATTTTTCTTCTAATTCTTTGTCTGTTTTTCCATATTATACGTGGTCGACTTTACATGTATTTTCTCCCTTTATAGGAATTGCAAGTTATTAATCTTTAGTACCTGCTTAATTTTCGCATTATGCTTTAGAGGAGACACTCCATGTTTCCATCGATGCTTCTATGTTCTTATTATCTACCAGATCTGTCGGCGAGTTTGCCTTTTGCAAAGTTCTATTCATTTTATCTCTTCGCTTTATCGTTTTACTGTTCACATAGCTCTTCATTTGCATCGTTCATTTTTTCGCTGTAACATTATTTCTGTGTTTACGTGACAGTACTCTGTTATGGCAAACACATTCTCGTTCTCTCTCTCTCTCTCTCTCTCTCTCTCTCTCTCTCTCTCTCTCTCTCTCTCTCTCTCTCTCTTCGCAGTAATCATTCATACAAGGTTGGTCTTATTTTCTCATTTATTTTTTTGTATTTCGTTTCGTATTTATATATTTTCGTTGTTTCTGTCTTTAGTTGTCAACTGAAATTGTTATATTTTAATAGTAGAGTGGGTTCTAAAACTTTCGGTATAATTTTAATCTTGGTGTTCCGATATTAACGCCTCAAAAGATTTAGCTAGACGTCAGTAAAAACACATATTTAGAATGAATAATAAACAAGGCCATGCTTCTTTGTTCTACGCTATTGAATTTTTTTGGTCTTTGTTTTTTTATGTCTGCTTTTTTGTGTGTTATTCATAGACGTTCCTTGCGGCATTTACTCGGGCCCAACAACTTTTGATGTGGCTGTTAATTACGTAACATCAAATGAGTTAGTTCTCGGGTCAGTGGTAGGGAAATGAAGGTCCTTCCTCCCTGCTGTAGAAGCCTTTTTAGTTTTCTGTAAAGGAAAACTATTGAGGTGGCTATTTTTCTGTCCGCCCTCAGGGCTTAAAAACTACTGAGGCTAGAGGGCTGGCTACAAATTGGTATGTTCATCATCCACCCTCCAATCATCAAACATACCAAATTGCAGCCCCCTAGCCTCAGTAGTTTTGATTTTATTTAATGTTAAATTTAGCCATGGTCGTGCGTCTAGCGCCGCTGTAGGTTCCAACAACCTAGGCCACCACCGGGCCGTGGCTGAAAGTTTCATGGGCCGCGGCTGAGAGTTTCATGGGCTGTGGCTGAGGGTTTCATACAGCATTATACGCTTTACAGAAAACTCGGTTGCGCCGAAGAAACTTCGGCTCATATTTTACTTGTTCCTCACTGTCTTGGAAATGTCGACTGGAAAGAATAGTCCCGAATCAAATGGGAGCAATCTAAAAATAGGAAGAGGTGAAAAGCTTAATAATATTAATATTTATGAATATTATTTTAGATGAAGAGAGGTTGTTCTCATTGAAATATCGACAGGGTATTTATAAGATTCTCGTAGTGTTTTCGGTGGAGCCAGTGATATTTTATACCATAGGCATCTACAGGCGAACTTTAATGATATTATGTATCACAGGCATCTACAGGAGAACTTTATTTCCTTGAGGTAGGATGTATCTAGATTTTTTGTTCCTTTTTCTTTATCATTATAAGGTACTTATTGTTAAAGCTGATGAGAGATAAATGATACCGAAGTTTATTCTAAATTGCAGAGGAATTCGATCTATATGTTGCATTCTCCATAAAAATATTTGAACTGGATAAAATAAGGCTTTTAATGTGTCACTGCAAAATATGGTTAACGATAGCTAAATTAAAGGAGGGTACATAATGTTATACAAAGCGCTTCAAATTGTCATAAATATATATCTCAGGTGATAAAAAAATGTTGCCTTGTCTGGGGGAATGTTTTTCTTCTTATAGAGAGCAAAATAATGAGAATTCTGTCAAATTATATGTTATTTAGGTACACCGTATTCCATATTTTTCGTTATATTTCTACTGGTATATATTTGTACGATGTTTAATGGGAATTTATAAAAAAAATTTACTACTTTGTTATTATAACGTTATTATATTCGTTTTTTCAGCCATATAATAGTATCTGTGACGATAATATTGTTTAATAAGTATTGATTATTGTTTACATGTTACTTGTGTCCATAAATTCTGTTAGGAAATTCCCCCAGTATTGTTATCGGCAGGCTAGGGTGGTTTATAGTCCCGAGTATAGGTAAAAATACTTGTAGGTAAATATGTCGCCCATATTTTAGTTGAGTACCAACGAAGTCGTGGGAACTATAGTTTTTCCCCCCTTTCTGTCCGCTTTCGCCTGTCTGTGTCTGATCGTCTGTCTAAGTGTCTGTCTGTCGGTCAGTAAGTCCTAGCAGAAAGCTAAAGCATTATACTCGTCTTTTTTGGGGGATTGTGGTTACTAGTCTAAAGTGTTACAAAGGGGGACCAGCATACGAAATTGTCACGCTTACCCTCTCATCGTATCTGCTCTTACGATTGAAAGGGGTTTCTGTCAGACTTGGTAAAGGGGTAGACCACCTTGCTGTCTGTCCGTTAGCCCGTCTGTCACATTTACCACTTCATCATATCGCCTAAAGAGTTTAAGAGATTTTTTAGTCAAACTAGACACAAAGGTAGACTACCCCGCGTAGATGTGCTTAATGGAAGTTCATCCGTCTTCTGCCTGTGAGTCAGCTTGCCTTTTATTCTTTAAGTTATGTGAAGAAATCTTTATCAAGGGACACGAAAGCTGTTGAGCATTTTCCCCCCTGCATAGAAAAACGGATCACGTCTTTTCTGCGGGGCGTCAGATAATTAAGGTTTATTTTACATCATTTTTAGATGGTGTGATTCTTAGAAT
>NC_089741.1:51419357-51441857 GCF_040412425.1 Macrobrachium rosenbergii
AAAGCCCGTTCATACTAAATACAGTTTCCCGCACTTGTTCGCTTTTGTAGTTCCATTCAAAATATGCTAAAAATCGAGTAAGAACACGCTGTGAAAAATGCTGCTGCTGCTCTCTCTCTCTCTCTCTCTCTCTCTCTCTCTCTCTCTCTCTCTACAGGATATACTCTTCTTGTTTCATTTAAAGGTTATCATTATTCATCAATAAGTGGCTCACTTTCATGAAAAATATTTTGCTATTGATGTATCTGTTAAAACTGTCTTAAATAATGGAATATTTTTTTATCTACAGCTCATAATTATATCCAAACATAATCTTATATGATGGAATGTTTTTGGGTTTAAAGCCTGTAATTATATTTAATCTCAGACATAGGCTGCATATACAAAAACCTTACACTCACTATATATATATATATATATATATATATATATATATATATATATATATATATATATATATATATATATATATATATATATATGCTCATACATGCATGCGTATATAAGTACATATATAAAATAAACTTTTGGTCATTATATCCAGCATAAAGTTCGCGCTAAAACAAACCGAGTGGGGGAAACGCTACTGACCCTCGGCACGGCGGGGCTAACATAGCAATCATGGCGGCATGCAGGCGTGCCTAATAACGTTTCATCTGATGAATTGGAAGTAAAATGGAATAATTTTGTTGCAATAGAGGTGAAAATGGATCGAGGAGAGGGTGTTAGCGCTCAGATCGCGCGATTAACATTCATGCTATTTCGCAGCCCAATTGACGCTTAAATGAAACTCTAACTCAGTAGCGTTAATAGTTCGCCAATTTGCACATTTTGGCACTGTAATGATATCTGCCGAATATAGGGTTCGGAATGCCTTTGTGGCATTTCATATGCAAAGTGCGTGTATTTCGTCGGCTGGATACTTTCCGCTGTTAACCGGCTTCCAACGACAGTCCTCTGTCCATTTTTTTTTTTTGTGCTCTCTCTCTCTCTCTCTCTCTCTCTCTCTCTCTCTCTCTCTCTCTCTGTGAGCAGTGGAAATGGGTTTGGCCGCCAGAAACGATCTGCCCCATAGCTCAATAAAACTAGCAATTGGTATACATTGTCGTCAGATTTTAGGATACCTTGGATTAGGTGTTCCGTAAGTACTATTGAATGTTTATAACGGGTAAGAAAAGGATTAACTCTATCCATCTTAAGACTCGCCTGCGTAGTATTTTCAGAAGTTTCTTATCTTGCACAGAATGATGCTTTCAAGTTAATTATCGGTGGACGCTGTAACTGTTGAAAATAAAATTTACAATACCATCATTTACTGATTTTGAAGTTTGCCATCAATTTATAGGCATTTCCTTCCATTAATCTTGTATCAGGGTTTGGCATGTTGTGATCTTGTTGCTCAGTGATTGCAGTGTCCCTTGCTGGAAAATGGAAGGGATGGGATATTTAGCTTTACTCGAGAGTTGATATTTGCAAAGGAAAATATGAAAACCTCATTTAGTTTTCAGTACCAGTTAAATTTATAGTACGAGTGTATTTAACTGTTTTAACAACATAAGAGGCATATTATGAAATGTTACTTTATCCAGGTTTCATAAAAAAAAAACTTCCAGCTTGATATTGCTGGAAGTTTTATGTTATACATGTATGTGTATGATATTGTTCACAAAAGTATTTTCAAAGCCTGAATATGTGTTATATTAAGGCGAGAGATCATATTTCAAGAGTATTTTTTTTTGCCCTGCCCTGAGTAAAAGGTCAACAAATAACCTTTCGACCTCTTCATGAGTTATATGAACATTTTAAATATAATGTATTTTAATGGGTCCTTAATTTCTTACCCCATATCATCACGGGTTTCATGAATTACTAAAAATATTTGCTGCAGCGAGAATAACCTATATCCAGTTACGACGCTTTCGAAAGCTGTTATTTATATATTCTCATCTTGCATTCTGGCGTCCTTGCTTTGCTATCATCATTGGAACTTTGAATAAAGTGTGGGTGAAATATACAAATGTTTAAGGTTTTCTGCATCTGTCGTAATAGTATATTGTAAATGAAATGTTACAAACCCGAGTGAGTAATGTTGAATATTGACATCGTAGTGGAGGTAGCAAAATTTGAAAATAAAAATATGATATACTGTATTTTCCCCCCCGTCAGTTTTCGTTTTTATTTTTTCGTGACTTTCATTGCTTGCAGCATTTTAATCCTGTAAAAATAACAGAACATAAAGTCTCTATATCTCTCTCTCCCTTTTGTCTCTTTCTGGTATTATTCTCGGCTCACAACCGAGAGACTCAGGTTCGATCCTCCGGATTGGTCGATGGAATGAAAGGATGTGTGCACTTCCATAAAAATCCAGTTTGGCTTTTTTAAAATCGGTTGAACTTATCAGTTGATTATGTCACAAGGAGTTACAAGGATCAGGATGTCTCAAAGACTTATTAATCCATCCGGGGAGACTTCATGCGCTCACTTATCTCTAGGAGCAGGTTTTACTGCTCATTCATAGTGTTCTAGTGATTTTGTCTAGCTTTCTTTTCAACTCTGTACATGCTTGTTAGTCGACTCTTGTGGGTGAGAGTTGGGGAAAGAGAGAGAGAGAGAGAGAGAGAGAGAGAGAGAGAGAGAGAGAGAGAGAGAACGGGCGTGTGAGCGATAAGTAGGCTGTTCTCTCGAAATGTATACCATCATGAAATTAAAAACCGAGTGGCCTCGACGAGGTGGTGCCCATCCGGTAGGCGTACAACCGTTCATAACATTCTCTCTCTTTATCTCTCTCTGTAAGGAAGCGATGGGCAACAACGTTAGCCAACTTACAAACATTTAAAAATGTCTTTTGTATTTTTGTCGTGACGTTTTTCACAGAAATAACTACTAACAGCATTAGCAAACAGAATTACTTTAAAACTCCCTTTAATAAATCCCGAAGTTCTTTTATCTAAGTACACGTTTTTAAGAGATTAAAAAGAGCAGTCACTAGGGATGTATTGTTTCAACTACTTTGTTCATCGTGAAACAGTTGAAACTTATCTCTTAACGCAATGTACGTTTATTATGAACAGTTTAGATGATCTTGTTTTTATGAGAAAATTCTCTGCATTTTAGGTTGCAAAAGTGTCTTCCGAAGGATGTTGGGTAACGTTCTCGAATGTCAGGTGAAGTCTGATAGAGCTGAGAAGTACTATGTTGATCATTCGCCCTCCAATCATCAAATATACCAAATTGCAGCCCTCTAGCTTCAGTAGTTTTTATTTCATTTAAGCTTAAAGGTAGCCATAATCGTGCTTCTGGCAACGATATAGGATAGGCCACCACTGGGCAGTGGTTAAAGTTTAATGGTCCGCTGCTCATACAGCATTACACCGAGACCACCGAAAGATAGATATATTTTCGGTGGCCTTGATTATACGCTGCACAGAAAACTCGATTGTTCTGAAGAAACTTGGGCCCATTTTTTACTTATCTTGACATTCCAGTGAGGTTATATGCCAGATGGGTGTATAGGAGTGAATAATAGAAGGAATTTTGTTTGTTAAGGATTTGTGAACAACCAGAGCCATGGAAAAATCTTGGGGTAAGAATACCTCCTTGTGGTGTTTTGTATTCAAGTAATTGAAAAAGGAGGTGTTAAGTGGACCTTTTAAGAAAACGTTTGTTTATGGGGAAGGAAGTGAGTTAATTATATCTCAGAGTGTTTTTGATATAGTTGTATTTTTATTCCACTACGCTCGAAGGCATGTTAGTGCATTTAATATTTCAGAAGGGTTCTGAAGTAAGCTGAAGTGTGCCGACATTCTTAGAGCTTCATTTGCTTATGCATGTGGTAAATGATGCTTTTCTTATTTCCCAATTGTGATTATAAATTCGTTTCTTTGTCTGATGAATGGCATGCTTTAGGGAAAATAGATTTTTTTCATACTTCCAATGAAACCTTTATAGGAGCATTATTATAGATGTGTTGCTAGTACAGTAATGTGGACACGCTGATGTGTGCTAGGTGTACACTGGATTATATGTATGTACGCATATATATATTTCTTAGTTGCCAGTTATAAGTAAATGAACCTCCCTTACAGTTATGCATTAGCAACAGCGTTTAAAAGAAATGCACGTGATATCAAACAGCTGAAAATACACGTGGTATGGGGCAGGGCAAAAAGAAATGCACGTGATACCAGACAGCATGAAAATGCACGTGGTATGGGGCAGAAAAAAGAAATGCACGTGATATCAAACAGCATGAAAATGCACATGGTATGGGACAGGGCAAAAAGAAATGCCCATGATATCAAACAGCATGATAATGCACGTGGTATGGGGCAGGAAAAAAAGAAATGGACGTGATATCAAGCAGCATGAAAATGCACAAGGTATGAGACAGGGCAAAAGAAATGAACGTGATATAAAACAGCATGAAAATGCACGTGTTGTGGGACAGGGCAAAAAGAAATGCACTTGATATCAAACAGCATGAAAATGCACGTGGTATGGGTAGGCAAAATAAATGCACGTGATATCAATCATGAAAATGCACGTGGTATGAGACATGGCAAAAAGAAATGAACCTGATATAAAACAGCATGAAAATGCACGTGGTATGGGACAGGACAAAAAGAAATGAACCTGATATAAAACAGCATGAAAATGCACGTGGTATGGGACAGGGCAAAAAGAAATGAACGTGATATAAAACTGCATGAAAATGCACGTGGTATGGCAGGGCAAAAAGGAATGCACATAATATCAAACAGCATGAAAATGCACGTGGTATGGGACAGGGTAAAAAGGAATGCACGTGATATCAATCAGCATGAAAATGCATGTGGTATGGGACAGGGTAAAAAGAAATGCACGTAATATGGGACAGGGCAAAAAGATATGCTCGTGATATATGGTAGCACAATAAGAAATATACGTGGTATGAGGAAATTCAAAGAGAGATGGATATGGTGAAGTGCAACGCATGCCTTTGGTTTGGGGTATCCCGGAAAGTAATTTGCATGCTGTAGATGCAACAAGAGCTACGCATGAGTGTATTCTCAATTAACTACGAGCTAAAAACTTTATTACATAATTTAAGTATAGCAATAACTTATCTTCCTAATGATGTGGATAATAAATCAATAATGTTTATTGGTTTCCATGTGTGGATTGATAAGGTGATCTCTTTTGTAGCTTAACAGAGGAGTGCAGACGTTTATGCGCAGCCATATTAAATAATGTAATATTGATTTCATTTGTTGAAAAAAAGAATTCCATTTAGGTGCTTACAAATTTATCTGCAGAGAGGTATCCATTAATTGCAGGTGCACGTATATATGCATCTACCAATGTTTGTGTTGAACAATGAAAAGATTTTTGATTGAGTGACGCTTGATCGACCGGAAAAGGTAAGGGCCGTCGGCAAGAATGCTGCTGATCCGCCATGCATCTCTCTAAACTGCTTTCGTATTTGCATTTAATTGTTTTAGTGTCAGGCTCATTTCACTTTGCCGTTAAAGGAATGGGCCGTAGGAGCATAGGCTCATAGTCGCTGTGTTTGTTTTGTGTCGTTTTGCACGTTAGCTACGTCTTTTCTTCATGTGATCAAACTTATATATTTTGAGGATTGACCTTAAAATGACTCTTGATTGTCGTGTTTATATATATATATATATATATATATATATATATATATATATATATATATATATATATATATATATATATATAATATATATTGTAACGATCTTGTGTTTCTGAGATCAACAGGTTCGAAAACAAAAACAAGCAATTGGGCTGTAAAGACTAGCAAGAGGTGACAAATAAAGGAGGAAGGAACAAAACAAAGCCAAAAAGTAACCTTAATACTAATATATTATTTACAAAATTTACAAGTGAGTCAGGTCCAGGAGAGGAAAAACTTAAAATGATCGCAAATGAACAAATAACAGAGGCAGCAAGGTAAAATTTATGTAATTAAATTTTACATAAATCCATAAACAAATCAGAAGTAGAAACATACAAAAAAAAATTGGCATCATAATAAATGCATCGGCAAACCAATAGAAAATCATACAGCATAATCAGTAAAACAAACACTGCAGGACAACTACGATGGAGCCGACACGACAACTGTCTAGTCCTCAGGAACAGTTCTCCAACATCGGACGCCCATGACAGAGTCAAGACAACAATCACGTCCAAAAATGCTCTCCGCTGCTCTGGTGCCGAGACTTGCTGCTGCCCTGGACCTGACTTTCAGGTACAAATACCTGCTGCTGCTCCCCAACTGACCCGCTGCTGCCGTGAACCTGACTGACGCTGCCAAACAGCTCATGACAGACGTCAACCTGCCAAACCAAGAAAAAGACAAATAGAGAGGCAACAAGGGAGCATCGGCCAACGATCTTTCACACACACACACACACACACACAGACATATATATATATATATATATATATATATATATATATATATATATATATATATGTGTGTGTGTGTGTGTGTGTGTGTGTGTGTGTATTTATATATATGCTATGGAACTGGTAGATAGTCAGATGAAGTGTGTTGTTGCCTGAATGAGGATGGACATAAGACAAAGAGCCATCCTCCTATAAAAAATAATCACAAACACATACACAAACACCCACTACACTCTTAAACTCGAAAGCCATCCTCACTGCCAGAAAAGAGCGTATAAATGCGAAAGAGTAAATTCATAATGAACATGCGCGCGTGTGTGTGTGAATAGTTGTATATATCAGTAGAATAAAATACTTGGCTTAAACCACTGTATTTAACGCGCACCCAGTGAAAAGTCGCCAAATTATTCAGGGATTGAACCTCAAGCGAATATTGTTGGCTGAAATTGATGAAAGATAGGCGTTTCAACTATGCGTTTGTTGCAAGCGAAATACTTTTTTAATAATGTAAACTTTGTGTTACTATTTTGAAACCGTGTTTGTATGTATGCATGTATGTATGTATGTATGTATGTAAAATTACCTAATGTGTATGCATGCAAGTACATAATAAACACACACACACACACACACACATATATATATATATATATATATATATATATATATATATATATATATATATATATATATATATATATATATATATATATATATATATTATGTATGCATGCAGTCTCTTCTGTAAAGCCGAGTTTGGTAATTTTAAGTGTATTAAAGTGTAAGAGGCGTATCGCATGACATTTTTATTATATGCAACAACAGCATAATTGTTAGAGGTGTATAACGCCTAAAAGCGGCAGTAAGCAGACCTCTGTACTATGTTTGGTCCCTCTATTAGGCCACAAACACACAAAGGATTGCCACGGCCTGCTTCTTCTAGCGAACACTAAGTGTGAATTCACAGCTTGGGGCTCGGGAACAAACGGACCTGTCTCTTATGGTCGAGTGACTGAGAATATGCTCCAGAGGCACATCAAGTGGCACGCCAAGTAAGGCTCTGATGATGGAGCAAGAGAAAGACACCGCTGGTCAACCTGTGCTCCAGCTGAGCATGCCAGAGTGGAGTTTGTGGAATATTGAAGCGTGTGTGGGTGTGTGCGTGGTGGGTGGAGTGGCGGGGCGGGGTTGGCTTTCATAGTGAATGGGTCTTTCATACTAAATGATAAGGTGATTTTGAAAGTGCGGAGATTGTTTCCTTAAATGCCAGTAGGTCAAATGAAAAATCTTGAGTTATTACAAACATTACTTTTTTTTCAGTAAATAAAAGAGAAAAAATAAGTTGAGTCATATTGCACTGTTCCTCAAGCGAGCTTCTCATGATAAGGTCTATTAATGTTAGGGAATTTCTGTTGATGTTTCAATCAGAACCTGGTGTATTTCTATTATGAATTATGTTCCTACTGTTGTTTCCTTATTATTTACAACTTCTACATATAGAAACGTAAATTTTGTTGAAATATTTGTCCAGTATTCCCCAGTCCTGTTTAAGTACCTGCCAACTTGAATTTTCGTTTGTGTAAAGCCAGGTTACTTTTAATGATGTAAAAAATATGATCCTTGCTCAGTACATAAAGTAATAAAGTGCCTCGATTTTCCTTTGTCTGCGAAAGCAGAATCTTCCTGGTTGCTGGACAACTTACCAAACGAACAAAATGATGCAGAAATTTTGCTTTCAAGCATTCCGAGTTGTAGCATTGGTAGCGACCTGATAGTCAGGTTAATGAGAATGGGAAAACAAATTTATCGCCTGGTTTTCATTCGGTCGAGTAAAGAGAGGCTCCACCTTGAGATAAAGAGATGTTCACAACATGATTTACCTTTAAAGGTCGAGTTTAAAAACGGCCATAGCTCAACGTATGCCCTTCAGAAAATGGTGAAGCATTATAGGTGAGAAGGGTAGTTTTACCTAGCTGAGGAGACATTATCTAGAATAAGAGATGTGATCAGCAAATATACATGAACTGAAAGGTTGTGATTGAATGAACGAATGGCTTTTATCTTGCATTACTACTCATGGGTTGGACGCAGCTTGGTGAATCATCAAGATTGAATGGTTGTCATGATTCATTGATATACAAAGTTCAGTGCGAGTACGGAACGGCGCCTCTCTACATAACAATGATTCATGTAGAACATAACAATGATTCATGTAGAATTTTAGGATTGGAAGCTGTCAGTCCTTTGAAAATTTTAGGGGAACAGAGCTACAGTAAACTTACCGAATTACCATAGATATTTATTGAATATGAAATCAGCAGGACTGTGTGCAGCGCATATATCCTGTATTTATGCGTGAAGATTCTATTTTGATAGAATAAAAATGTCTTTATTTTATTCTGATTTCCTAGTATAAAGCTACTTTAAGAACTCCCTTCTCAGAATCTTATGTCATAAGTTTAAAGTTGATGGTTTGTGTTTCTTAGTATTTTTCCATTTAAAAAAATATCCAGCCTCCGCGTTTTCGGCCTGAAGTGCACAAGAACAGGAACGCGTCCCAGTTGCCTGGCCTGAAAATAAAATCATTCATATGCTCTTGTTAGTCTGCATGTTGAATTATTGATATATATGATAAAGTTGCTTTGTTGACGAGCGGTGTTAACCAGAAATTTCGAATGGTACAGTCGCAAACTTACTGATCCATGCATCTTTAGTAAGAGCAGCAAAGCCCTTCTCGTGACTGTAACAAAGTTTGTGTTTTTGCTGTTAACAGTCAGTATGCAGATGCCTGGGCAAAAAATATAAAATGAATTAAAAGAAACATGAAACGGTGAAAAGTGATTAAAGCATTTGAATTAGGTGTACGTAGTTGCTAACATTCTTTTTTCACCTTCCCCCCAAAAAGAGAGAGAGAGAGAGAACCTTAATTGGGAGAAAGGAAGACAAAGCGATTTTTTGACGCTAAATGTCAAACGTTGACGATTGCCAAGTGATCAGAGGAAGAGGATTATAGAGAGAGAGAGAGAGAGAGAGAGAGAGAGAGAGAGAGAGAGAGAGAGAGAGAGAGAGAGAGATTAGCTGTTGGAATCTAATCTAGCGGGAAGCACCCTCCATCGTCAGATTTTTTGAAATGAGCTTATTTGGGGAAAGTGCCACCTCATCAAAATAGGACCACGACGCATAGTTTGACGATTATGTTTCACAGTGGCTTAGCCGCGGAGGAACCGAACCTGGGAATGAATAGTCGTGGCTTGAGCCAGTCAAAAAAAAAAAAAAAAAAAAAGGAAAAAAGTTGGCAATGTGATAAGGACGCTTCGATTTAGACCTTAGCGCGCACTCAGTCTCTCTCGCTCAAATGAATCATAAGTAACGAGTTTGCTCGCTATTGGAAATTGTGTGTGTGTGTGTGTGTTTGTTTCGTTGTCCGTGTCAGGAATGGTTGGGACTGTAAAGGTAAAAGGACTTGATATCAATCCATTTAAACAGATATAAGTAGGCAATGAAATACAACCGCCAGTACAGTATTTATATCTTACTTGTTTATTACATTTTGACATTTTTTCTACACCTTGTAACTAATACCCTTTCAACCATTAAAGTTTTGCCAAACTCATCATCGATCGATGTTTTTAATGAGAAAATTTACTGTATGCCTGTAAACTTTCACCATTAATGGTGCAACTTTATTGCTTCAAAACCTCTGGAATACGGTGGCTGACACCTTGAGCAATATTAATACCATATTTAGTTTACATTTAAATTTTTTTCCGATTTTTTTATAGTTTATCAGAAATTTTAATGCGTGATTGTGTCTATATGAAAGTTGTATGACTTTTACGTGGTAAACTTTTCATTTAATCTGATAAAATTACCTTTTGAGCTGATGACATCTACTGCTGTGTCAACAGTTTATATGTTAGGTACTGACAGAGTCAGGGAACTAAAATGTTCCCCTTTGTTTGTACAGCAGTTTTTCCGTCTATCCTTTAGTAAACTTGTCGCGCTTACCTTGTCGTCGCAACTCCTACTACATGGTGGAAGGAATTTCAGTCTTAGAGTAAACCACTCTCCAGCGGTGTGCGTTAAGGAAGATCATGTCTTGTTCGCCTTTCAGTGCGCCTGGTAGACTTGGGTTATCAACGTAACTCCTCTACACATATGAAGGGATTTCAGTAAAAGTGGTTACGAAGGCAGAGGTAGACCATCATGCATATACATATATATATATATATATATATATATATATATATTATATATATATATATATATATATATATATATATATATATATATATAATTTGTGTGTGTGTGCATAAAGGAAGATCGTTCATCTTTTTTCCTTTGTTTTGTCTATCATTGTGCACTTTACTGGTTAGTCCTCTTTGCTAGTGAGACTAATTTTCCTATCTCTGTGGTGATATGCGTGCCCGCCCGTCGGTCAGTGTATTTGTCATGCTTACTTTGTCATCACAACTCTTACACCATTCAGGATTATCAATTCACTGTCCGTTCATTACTGTAATTACTTAGTTTTTTTTTTTTCCCCAGTTTATGTAAGAATTTCGCCAGAATGGGAAATTGTGGGTGGGGTATCCTTAGGTTTTGTACATATCTTCAGCCCTGCCTCAAATATTTAACTAGAAGAGGTAGGGACATCATTTTGGCACGCATGCTTTACTGATGAAGGCGTTTCAGTTGACACTACGGGTAGCGGTTTTGTGACTTCTGCCACAAAAATCATTCCCCATGGGCGGGAGCGGGGGCATTCGTGTTTCACTAAAACGTATGCTCGAACAATATTCTTCTATCAATGTTTTATTAATTCCAAGATGATACAGGTCAGTGCTCGGGTGACATATAGTGTTTTACTAGTACCCTTAGAATGTCTGTTTATTTATTAATGTGCCATGGTACAGATTCCATAATAATGTATTCTCAGGAGCATTATTTCATTTCGGGTTTGCCTGTTCCGAAGTCGTGGCCCTTCGGTTTATTTATTTATTTATTCATGACGGATCGAATGAACTACGTTTGGTAACGGAATTTATTTGAAAAGTTCGGTACCGCTAAAGATTTCTTGCATTTGGGAAATTTTTCCTTTTGTAGTAGACTTTTTTGAAACTGACAGGAAATACCTGTTTCCATGTACAGGGTTACACTCTTGTTCATAACCAAACTACTGTATTTCACATCATGAGAGTGTGCATAGGATGGAGGTGGGTGGCACATTGTGTTATGGGATTCATCGTGTGGTGCTAGTCAACCTATGTGTAGGTTTATGAAGCGGTTACTGCTTTGGAAGTTTTCTGCATAGGTGGTTCATCTGTGATTCAGAAATTTAAGCGTAAACGGCAGTTAACATTGTTTTGCGTTTTCTTGGGATCTACTCTTCGAGTAAGAGAAACATACACACACACAATGCACACACATATGTATGTGTATATATATATATATATATATATATATATATATATATATATATATATATATATATATATATATTATAACGAAGGATAGTAAAGACATCTTGAGTCTACAAAGTTTATTAAGTATACGAAGATTTATTTCAAGTCGAGCCATAGTTATAAATATAATATATTTGCAACATCAATTGTAATGACGCACATCATTTTTCGTAGTAAAATATTAAAAAAAACACATCTCCAACAGTGCCAAGGAGAAACTAAATAACCTGTTTAAAGGAAGGAAAGAATAAGACCAATATAAATAGTAAAACAGAGTTCGTTGAAAACTAGGTTAGAAACAATTATTGAGACGACGTATTTCTAACGACGGTACAGTCTTCGTACCGTCGTTAAATACTCAATCGTCCTCAGTGAAATTGTTTATAGCCTCAGTTTGACAACTGGTTTTCTTACCTGTTTTTTACTTCTATTTATATTAGTCTTGTTCTTTTCCTTCATAGGTAGGTTGTTTTAAGATTTTAGTGAACCCTTTTACTTATTGAATGTGTTTTGTTTTTAAATATTTTTACTACAGAAAGAGCTGCTGTCATTGCATTAATTTGTTATTGATGTTCGCGTAAAATTATATTATATTTTATAGCCTTGAAAATGCGACTTGGAATTGTCGCGAAACGTCGGCATTGAAAAAATAAAACTGTAGATGATGAGGATGCCTTTCCACTTTCCCTGTGATGTATACTGAGCTTCAGCTCTGGTCTTTATATGTATATATATATATATATATATATATATATATATATATATATATATATATATATATATATATATATATATATATATATATATATATATATATATATATATATATATGAATGAATGATTGCACATGTAGTTGTAAACATAAGCAAACGACGGAATATTCCCAGGTGCCCTGAGGTTGAGCTGGAAACTCTATTGAGTCTTTTCTTGTATAGTGCTGTTATTTCTACCCCTGCTATTCATACGGCATTCTTACGGATGATCAATACCGTCTATGGTACACAATGGGCTTTTCCACAATACTCTCAGCCGTTCTCTATAGAATATCTCAACTGGCCGTAGCGAAAAGGTAAGGTCAACTTTTGGCATTAGTAAAAGGCAAAAGGTGGGAAGGGAGGGGGTGAGGGAGGGAGGAAGGGAGGGGAGGAGGGCTTGCTGCTGCTGCTACTGCATACACTTCCTAAAAGGGGGAGAAGAAGCTCGTTTCTAGAGGTCGGGGTTCCTCGTCTCATCTTATCATGTGTGGCAGTTTCAGCTTTTATTCTCCCTTAGGTTTCTTCCTGCGAGAGACTTTGAATGCGCTTTGTATTTTTCCTTTGTCCTTCTCGGGCTTTATAGAAATCATTTTTTTTCCCCCTCTCTTTTGTGATACTCGGGGTTATTGCGATGATAGTGGCTGTATGAAAATTGGTATTGATGGATGATCAGTGAAAGAAAATTCAGTGTAGACCTGAGTAATTTTATTTGTAAAAAGGATATTCTATACCTTCGAACAAAGTGTCGTCACAAGTTCACACATTTTGATGCTCTTCTCGATTTTCCTGTGTAAAACTTGCGATCGGAAAAACTATGTTTAGATATGGAATTGACTAATTGCATGTGATTTTTTTAATTTTTGCCAAAATTTAGCACATTCTCTTTACCCAGGACACACGTGAAAAGTTCTTTCAAAGGTCCCACAACTTTTGAAAGATATAAGGATGTATATTTATACTGTTAATAAAACAAAATAGCATTAACACTTTAATAAGTAAGCTAAATTATTAAGCTGTCTATTATTCAGACACTAATTCAAGATTGACGCAAGAGTCTTCAAAGACGTTATATTTGTATTATATCGTAGGTGCTGTGACGTTTGTTACTCTTGATGTATCATTTTTAAAAATCACAGATTTCGTCTGTCGCTTCACACACTGTCTCGACATCATTAAAACAGAAAGGAAGTTGATACTAATAATATTGATTAGTCAAATATGTGTGGAAAACAAAATCTACATTCACTCTCTCTCTCTCTCTCTCCTCGAAAAGACAGAGAGAGAGAGAGAGAGAGAGAGAGAGAGAGAGAGAGAGAGAGGGGACTCCACTCACCGCATATTGAATCCTTACCCATCTCAAATCATACCCGGAGCGACATTGCAAAATAATGATGTCCCTTTGTTTATTGTTGCCGGATTGATCCTGACATCCATAAAAGAAAACCCGTGTTCGGTCGGAAATCATTTATCTTTGTTCAGGCCAAATTGGAAACGGCTAACCTTAAAGTCGTAGATCATGGAAATATCATTTTTTCCCCCTCTTTTGAAATGCTGTGCCGCCAGATTTTTATATCGTAAAATCAATCAATTAATCTTCTTTTTAAATTCGATTCAGCCATTAGTCAGCGGAAAGAAAATTGCGACTATTTTTATCGTTTGGGATGTGAAGTATGCGTGTTTTTATTCAGACCGAACGATTTGCGTGTTTTCAGAGTAATTCATATATTTATTCCTTTATTTATTTAACTTGCTTTTTTTTTTTTTTGCTTCCGTAAGCAGATTATAATTACATGGAGTAAAGATGAAGGTACCATGAAGTCCATTGAAGTTATTAGAAAAGCAGCGCGCAAAATGAAAACCAATTTAAATGTAAATAAATCAGAAACAAATTACATTATGCGCACAATTTGCATAGCATTATTTTGAATGACTGGTATGGTTTATTCATCCTAAAAAGGGAGATGTAAAGTAAATATAAATCTTTGAAATCTATGATTTTTTTTCCCGAAAATTATGATAGCTGCGCTTCACCGGAAAGCGCGAATGAATATTCTTTTTTTATTAATATTTCAGCTGTATTGTAATATTATATTTTGCAATAGATCTGAATTGCTTACATTTTTATTATTTTGATATGTAAATTATTTGCACGTTACAAAGACGGCCGGTAAATGTATGTGAACATATTTCGACTGCATCGTGGTATAAAACTCACGCTTTACATTGAACGATTTCAACATATATCGAGTACAATTGTCCACATGCAGGCGCGAAATATGGAATTGGAATCAAGATTAATGACGTGAATTAAGATATCACGGGTAAATCAAATCACATGCGTGTTCCGAAACATGTCTCATTGACGGGAGGTGAGATCCCTCTGTCCTATAAATATGTGGATCGTGTTTCTAGTTTTGCCATAAACCCTGTTCTTTGCGACAGCTAACAATTTTGACGGGTGACCTTTAATACAGTGTTCATTACCAATGGCGGCAAACGGAGCATTTATTGACGATTGAGAAACCCCACCCCGATCTCTCTCTCTCTCTCTCTCTCTCTCTCTCTCTCTCTCTGTCACACACACACACAAACACACATATACTGTGTGTAATATGTATATATATATATATATATATATATATATTTATATATATATATATATATATATATATATATATATATATATATATATATATATATATATATATATATATATATATATATATATGTAGAATTTACTGGTCACTTTTACTAGATACATATATTTTATTAGTTATTAATGTTTTCTTAATTTCTGAAATTATCGCGCTTTTTGATACGCTTGTCACTGCAAAGTCTTAAGATCCAAGAGCAAGAAATTGAAGTGGTTGTGATGTATGGTAAGGGGGAAACGAACCCGTGTCACCATAATCACGTGACTTTGTAGTGACAAGCGTATCCAAAAGAAGAATTCGAGAAGTTCAGAGGGCATTGTATATTACAATTACACACACACACAACACACACATATATATAATATATATATATATATATATATATATATATATATATATATATATATATATATATATATATATATATATATATATATATATATACTTATTGCATGTAAATGTGTATAAATTCCTTTTATCACGATTTTTCTCCCTCTGTTGATATTCCATACATGCTTAGATGCTATATAAGAACATAGACTACCGTTATTGAATGATTTTGGGAGCAGGAAGAACATCATGGTAGAATGTCCATCACTCCGAAGTAGATCAGATACCTGTTTCTTCTCTATCATCATTTTTCCTTTACTTCTCTACTTACCTACGGTTAATGTCTTTGTCCGTAATTCTTTATTCTCGTATAAATTTCCTTTCCTTCCTTGGCAATTCTTACTCTTCTCAGAATCAGCGTTCGTACGCAATTGTGAAGCAGGAAAATATTGCCCTCATCGTTTTGTCATAGAGAAATGGCTCCTGAAATTTAGGTACGAAATTTCCCAGCCAACGTATTCGTGTCCACTCGTCCTTTTTATTGGTTCCACTCACGAAATATTATTTGCTGACAGAATTGATTCTTTCACCCGTGCAAGTTAACCGATGTACTGTGATCAGTCTTGGGTTTTCTTGTCTGGGGACCAACGTATTGGTAACATTTATTTTTTCCTCTTGAAAAGTGGTTCAGGAATATATATATATAAGAGTAGTGATATATATATATATATATATATATATATATATATATATATATATATATATATATATTATAATATATATACATATTATACATACATATATATACATATATATTTATATATACATGTATATATATATTATAAATTTATATGTATATATATATACGTATATATACATACATACATGTATACAGTATACACATACACGCGCGCACACACACATATATACGTATATATACAGTACATACACATACATACACACACACACACACACACACACACATATATATATATATATATATATATATATATATATATATATATATATATATATATACCCACGCTGAAATTTCAAAACAAGAACACTAAATCAAAAGTAGAAAATTTAGGAAACAAAGAAAGCAAAGAAAATAATTAATCGCGCACTCGACCCACACTCCGACAATGCGTCATTACTTTTATTTCCTTGAAACATCTGTCTCTGTTGTTCCCTTACTTCAGTCGTCTGAGCCGCGGTTCCCTACTGATGGGGAGGCCTTTGCTCGCAGATGCCATTTAGTCCATCACTCAACTACTTCCATACATCGCTGTGACATCAAAGGGCTTCCATCACATCTATAATGAAATTAATTCTAAAAGCCTATTACGTCACTCAAGGGCGAACCCCGTCCCATCGATCTTGAATTTACTTTTCCGATTACTATTGTGTTCTCTCTCTCTCTCTCTCTCTCTCTCTCTCTCTCTCTCTTCTTTGGCATCAGTATTACGTGTTACTGATGTGTTTTCAGTGGACGATAAGTTGAAATGCTTCCTATTCATGGACGGGAAGATTACGAAAGAATGTCAGAAATCTATTTCAAAACCACCAAACTACAAATTTTACTGTGATTTCTAAACATGGATAAATTTTCCAGCACTTACAGTACTAATAAAATAAGTTTGAGTGTATTTTTTTAAATAAATCAATGTGATGTTACTTCATCGTAAAGAATTTAGTATGCGTAAAGATATTTAATCAAAAGTTTATTATGCGATCGATGTCGGTTACAGTGACTATCATTTGTTTTTTTTTTTATTTGTTAATGAAAACAAATAAAGAATGCGCCGAATTTTCTTCGGCGCAGTCGAGTTTTCTTTACGGCGCATAATCAAGGCCGACGAAAATAGATCTCGGTATAATGAAACTTTAACCACGGCCCGGTGGTGGCTTGTCCTGTATCGTTGCCAGAAGAACGATTATGGCTAACTTTAGCCTTAAATAAAATAAAAACTAATGAGGCTAAAGGCTGCAATTTGGTATGTTTGATGACTGGTGGGTGGATGATCAACATACCAATTTGCAGCCCTCTAGCCTCCGTATTTTATAAGATCTGAGGGCAGACAGAAAAAAGTGCAGACAGAAAAAAGTGCAGACAGAAAAAGTGCGAACAGAAAAAAGTGCTTAGGGCAGATAAAGCCGTCACAATAGTTTCCTTTTACAGAAAACTAAAAGCCTTTTCGTATGTTAGGAGGTGAAAATTTTGTGAATGAAATTGTGATCTGCATTTAGTGCACCTGTTAACCAGTGACTGGTTGAGATTTTGTGCTATATATTTTTTTGTGTGTGGGTAAGTTAGTGGTTTTATGAAGACTTTTTTTATTTAAGAAATTATCAGTTCTGCTGGGAGTGTAGGAACAATTCCATATAGGCCTACCTTCTCAGAATTCGTTAGACTTGGTAATCTGTATCTTTCAAAAGAACACCTAAATACCTTTATTTAGAGCAACAAAAATGAAGATGCCCACGTTTTTCTACCATTAACCAGAGATTTGTGTCCGCGGAGAATAGCTTATTCAGTACGTAGGCGACACGACAATATAGTTTAAAGTATGTACAGTATTATGATCAAAAGGTTCTACTAGGATTGTGCTACATAACACATTCCAGGAACGAATTACTCCTTTAATAACCTTATTGTGAAATCATTGTTATCAGTGTTATCATAGGCTAGACTTACATCAATATTATTCTCCAGTCTTTTCAAGCCAAGTATACGGAAAACAGCATTATCTTATAGGTTTAACGTTTTCCTTGAAAAAAAAGTTTTTAAATGGAAAGTATCAGGTATATTTACTTGATTAGATGAATGCTTTCTGAAGGTAGAAAAATGCAGGATTGCGATTCACCTTTTTTAGCAAAACAGACTCCTTTCACTTCCTGTATTGGCGGCAGGGCATCATACTCTGCCGAAAGAAGTTCTCTGTGTAAGAACTCCTTGTGTTTTCCTACTTACCCCTTTCTCCTCTCAAAATGGGTGGCTCCATAAAGTGTTACCGTACCCTTTTGGTTTTTGTCGAGCCTTTTGGGAAGGTGTTGCTCTCCTCGTGACCTTTTCCGCTGTGGTTGCGATCCACTGCAGTCGACCAGTTTCCACAGAGCTGATTTTGTGCCGATGTCAACAAAGGTACACTTGTATTAGATAGAACGTGGCTTGAGCTCCCTAACCCCCCGGCAATAGAACCCTGGTTCTTTAGCTGGAGTGTCAAGGCATGCATGCTTATATATATATGTGTATAAATATAAATATATGTGTATATATATATAATATATATATATATATATATATATATATATATATATATATATATATATATACACATATATAAATATACATATATGATACATAATATATATATATATATATATATATATATATATATATATATATATATATATATATATATATATAATATATATATATATATATATATATATATATATATATATATATATATATATATATATATATATATATATATATAATATCTGCAATTTAATGATTTTAGAAGTAATTCTTTGGTGCAGCGTATAGTGACACACACCAGCAGTTCAACAAGAGTGCGCGTCCATCTACCCATCCACTCATATACTAGGAAACGAGTGTCTGAGGGCGGATTCATTAGCGACAATCAGGGAACACGGCTATACCCACATTAATGCCCATTGATTAATCTGTGGCATGTTTTGACAGAAATCTGGTCGGTCTAATTGGGGCGGCGTGGTTAGAACATACTTCCGTGACATTAGGATACATCCTGCAGTTGGCGGTAGGGGTGTTCTGGGATGTGGTGGTGGTGGGGAGGGGGGAGGTTGGTGGAGTGTTCATGATGGGGGGTAGGTTAGGAATAGAGGTGGTTAGTCAGTGTTAAGGGGAATGGAGGTAGGAAGGAAGGGGATAGATACGAGTGTGGTCCCCCCACCCTACTCTCTTCCTCACTTCCCCTCTTCGTGGGTGCTAAATGGTTTCAGGGATGAATGGATGCGGATTCCAGACTTTCTCTCTCTCTCTCTCTCTCTCTCTCTCATTTCAAGTGACAAAGGGGAAAAAGTAAATTGTTGCACTCGACGTGGTTTTGTTTGAATGGAAATTCATTTGATTTGCCATCACAGCGATGATAAAGAACGAGCACTTTTTAGTTCGGCGGCAAGACCGTAGTACTGATAATTGCATGCTATTGTAATTCCGATGATTTATTAGAATTTTGCTGAAGTAATCGGAATAGCAATGTGGTTGTTCCTTTAGAAACGGCTGTTTTTTTTTTTTTTAATAAAGAGCGAACTTTGGTAATGTGTTTCATGTATTTTGACCGTGAAATATTTTTTTTATAAAGGAGAAACGGGTTTTTGTGCTAATTGCGTGATATTTGCATTTTGATTTCGATTGAGATCCGTCGTATAAAAGGTTATTTCTGTATATCTGTCTATTATGCATTTTTTGAAATTGGCTGAATTGAATTCTTGAGCCGTAATGCTAAAAATTAGGTTAGTTTCTGCCTGTCGAATATTTTAGGAAATTATTGTACTTTATAGATTTTTTTTTTATGAAAAGTTAATGCCAATGAATTATTTAATGGCTTCTGTTTAAGGGTGTATTATTTCTGTATATAGCATTGGTGGGATCTTGGATAGGTTGTCTTTCAGTACTTAGTTACATTTTTTCTGTTGTGGAGTTTTGTGTTTTATTGATATTCCTTAAAAAAAAAAAAAGGCATCTCCCGATTTAAGACTTTTCTCTTGTCTTTTTACTATGTAGAGAAGTGGAGCATGATTCTTGAATGTGATATTAGTAAGAACAGAAATGGTTAAAATTAGCTATCTGCAAAGTATCGTCAGTAAAACCGTTGAAGAAGTTGTTGGTACCAGGTGGAACAAATTTTGACTTCTCCAGCAAAAGAAATTGTTGGTTTAATTTTAAGAGATTGGAAAAAGTGGACTAAATGTCTAGTGACCTACAGAGCAAAAGAGGTGATTATGTAAGGCATTTCTCTTTGTTACATTTAGATCCCTTCATAAAACGACTGTAGAGCTGTGTATTTTTTTTAATGGCATTACTTCATCCATAAATCAAGAAGTAGAGACTTGAAAATAGAATTGCCTATCGTCTTAGTATCTGAGCATTTACTTTTTTTTTTTTTTTTTTTTTTTTTTTTTTTTTTGCTGACAACTGACTTTGAAAAATTTTCTGTAGTTTGTGTGGCCAATGTTTTGTTGGCATGTAAAACAGAATGATTAAATGATGAAAGACTTGGAAAACTTATTCTGGGGAGAATGTATATCTTATCAGCAGTCCGATTTGTGAGTGTGTGTGTCTGTGTGTGTGTGAAAGAATGGTATGTCAAGTGGTAAAATTGCATATGGCGATCAAGTATAATGGTAGGTAGATTATATTAAATGAAAAGTTGAAATTTGCCAAGAATTTTTCGAATTTATGTTACAAGTTGCTTTACTGTAAGTTTCTTGTATTGTACATGTACAGTATATATTGGTGTTGAGGAGATTTCTAAGGCATTTTTGTAAGGAATTATGTATCCCTTTACAAAAAGAAAATAAATAAAAAAAATTGGCAAAGGGAAATGTAAGGATTGTAGAGATATTTTCGTGTGCCTGAGAAAGTAAAATGAAAATGTAAGGATTGCAGAGATATTTTCGTGTACCTGAGAAAGTAAAAGAAAATATAAGGATTGTAGAGATATTTACGTGTGCCTGAGAAAGTAGAAGGAAATGAATCAGATGGAAAGTGGAAGTTTCAGGCTTGGAAGATGGCGTGAGGTTTAAATGTTTGTTTATGAAACAGATGAGCGACAAGTATTAGAGCAAAAGGAAAGTGGTTCGTCTCATACTTGTGCACAGAGAAAGCTTAAGGTAAATTTGATTAAGTGCAGGTGACGTGCAATATTTGTTAGTTTTGTAAACGATTATTATTTATTTTTTTTTTTTTTAGAAAATGAAGTATTTAAAAAATATGTACGCGGGAGATTAGCGATTCTTTTTCTTTAAGTAAATGCCGGGAGATGTCTGTTATCTCCCTGGCTATGCAGTACATGAATGGGCTTAAGATTTATCGACAAGAACACAAGCAAGTGGAAATTTATAGGAAGACAAGTAGTAGTGAATAAAAAATGGAATGTCTTGTATTTACCGGTGACACCACATTCACTAGAGAAAATACAAACACTTAAGAAAGAGGTTCGAAAATGCAAATGGAGAAGGTGGGGAGTGAAGATAATAAAAATTCGAAACCGGGAAGATGGAATGACGGATGTTGATATGGATTGTGGAAGAACTGATGTAGTTTACCCACTGATCTCTGAGATTAAGGTTTTAGATGGTGGGAGAATGTGTAGGTTACAAGACAATTACTAACAGGCACAAGGAGGGGTATATGAAAGATTTGTCGGCCCTGTTCCCCTGTGTGATTGTTTGGGTGTCATTTGAGATAAAATTGGTTGTCTACTGTTGTGGTGGGGATGAAAGCAGATATGTCGTTTGAGGGGAATTGAAGTGGTGAGAAACTCTAGTTGGAGTTAGACACTGAACGAATGCTAGCATAGGTAGAAAGATTAATACATAATAATTTGTTCAAAATGGTATATACATTCAGATATCGGGAGGGATACAGAATTGAAAATGACTAGACAAAGTAATTACATGAGGGGAGTCGCCTTACTGGTAATAAGGCTACGATTGGGATATTGTCTGCACATGAGATATTTTAACGGTGGCCCACCGCAGTCATATATTATACAATAATGTGAATGGAAACTTTTTTTCAGCATTTTTTTGGGGGGAGGGTGTGTTCCGTGGAATCTTAGGTAAAACAGTGACCGTCGTTTTCCCTTAAAAATATCGATATTTAAATAG
>NC_089741.1:51446857-51454357 GCF_040412425.1 Macrobrachium rosenbergii
GGGGGGTGTCTGGTGAGAGGAGCCTGTAGTCTCGGGTCGCGGAAGGAAAAAGGGGTTTGAAAAAAGACAAAACGAAGCTTATTTGGGATGCCCTTCCGATGCTTACAATGCATATATCCCAGTACATAAATGTTTATATCTATATAAAGTATATAAGGCCTATAACAAGGTTTTCTGTTCCCGAAACGACTTCAAAGACGGCCGGAATCTATTGTAACTTATCCCTCAGCGAAGGAAAAGACCCGAGTCAACATGTTCCCTTTCGATCAAAGGATTTCACAAGAATACATTTCTCCCTTTCTTTTGGAGAGGACAAGAAAAAATAAGTCCAAACCTTCGACATTTTTCAATAAAGAAATTTGGATGGATATGTCTTCACTTTGAACACCAAAGGATTGGTCAAGCTCTAATGGTTTGTCCATTTTATCATACAATTTCAACAGTATTTTCAGTGTTATTTTATTTCGTGTCGCATCATGCTTGAATTCTTTCCACGTTAATAGTATTATACTATGTAGGAATTTTCAGTGTAGTAGGAATTCTTCGTGGTTCATTTGGAAAGGAAGTGAGGTAAATGGATGATATTCAACATTGTTTAAATAAAAAAAGAAAAAAAACAATCACTCTCTGATCTATTCTCTTCGTTAGTTAGTGAATTATTTATTTATTAGCAAGAATGAAGGCTCTTCTTGTAAATAAAGTTTGTAAGGTAGATGTAGGAGGCTGGGTTATTGACATCATAATTGTTGTTGATCGGGTAATGAGCATAGACCTACATCCTATGGTATTCCATTGGTAGTATTCTGAGATTTTATTTTTTTTTAGAGCATCCGCCATTGATGTGAATGGTGGTCTATCAAGTTATGTAATGAAGTTAGTAATGCTCTCATATTGCTTTTATTCGCCACCCATAAAAGAGGTCTGAAAAGTAGCAAATTTAAGCCATTAATGACTGACTGACTGATCTAGCACCGTTCTCCCGCTCCATGATTACCTCTTTTAGGTAGCATAGTGCTTATTGATTATGGAAATTTGCCAATACTTGATGTTCCCTTCCACTCAGAATTTTCTTTTTTCATTTTCAGTTATACATGCATTGCTCCAGTTCATATATAGTACTGCTAAAAGAATGCCGTTTTCTGTTTAGATTTTGCAGCCCTGGGCGGGGATGTGCATGTTTTAGACGAGAATACTCAACATGGATGTTTCCTTTATGTCAGAAAAGGTAATTATAATTTAGACCGTCGCCGTAAATGTCCTGTTTGTCCCTCTTTCCTGATGAGTTTGTCAGCATGGAACTTCCAATCGAGGCCTTAGTACATCTACAACCTGTCGAGGTGCCACATTGTCGCTTTTCCTAATACCAAAATTGTTTCACTCTATTTACTGTTAAGTTGTGGAATGATCTTCCTCTCGGCATTCTTGGTGCCGATGATCGTAAGCTTAAAAGAAATTGTAAAGGCACTTCATCGGTGCCTTAGTTTCCCTGAACTGTTATGCTTTTTTATGTATGTATTTACTTGTTTGTTGAATAATCACGATTTAAATTCTTATGTAATGGGGATACATCGTCATTTATATATCGATTATTATGTGTATGTATATATAAATAAAAAATATATACATACACACACACACACACACACACATATATATATATATATATATATATATATATAATATATATATATATATATAATATAATATATATATATATATACACACAATAATCGATATATATGTGTATACATTTATATATATATATATGAAAATAATATATATATGTATGTGTATATATAATATCTGTACACATATACATTCTACATACTGTACATGTAAATGAAAGCAAAAGGAAAAACCTGCACGTGACATACAGACATAAAAATAATCTTATGACAAAATCGATAGAGGCGTGTATGGTATAGAAGATAAGTCGTTAATAGCGAATAAAAATTTTTATGACAGAAGCAAAGCGTGTGTCAGAATACATAAAAGGGAGATCTACTGTAAAAGGAGGGTCTAGGACAAGGCGATATTAGGTCCCCATGGCTGTTTGATATCTTTATGGATGGAGTGATGCGAGAAGTCATAGAAGGAAGGGGCCATTAAATGTGGTAGGTGCTAAGTTGTGGGATGAGGAAGTCAATCGTGAGTGGACTGTAGAAAGTTTGTTTGCTTTCTTTGTCTTCAGCTTTGCCCGTTTCTGTACAGGGTCGCTGTTTCCTGTCTGCCTTCTCCACCCTCCTCTGTCCAATGCATCTTGACTTCTTATTGAACCTCTCTCCCGCGTCTCATTCGCTATTCCATCCTTCCATCTGAACTTTGGCCTTCGACTTCTTCTTCTCTTTCCCCCTCAAACCTCCACTTTCGTTGCTTTTACTGCACCTCCTTTCATATTCTTTTTCGTCCATCTTACTTTCCACCCTCTCCTGACAGTTGATTCATGGTGCAAACTGCGAGGTTTTCCTCCTGTTACACCTTTCAGACCTTTTACTGTTAATTTCCGTTTCAGCGCCGAATGACCTCTTAGGTCCCAGTGCCTGGCCTTTTGCCTAAATTCTATGTCAAAAACCCCTCGAACCTCCATTCTCATAACCCTTTCACGCATATGACCTTCTTCTCTCCGCATAACATTACCAAATCACCGTTGTCTCCTTTCCTTGGCCTTTTTCGATACTTTCCCTACCATAACTGTTCCTCTAATAAGTTCATTTCTGATCCTATCTCTTATTGTGACTCCACACAGCCATCTCGACGTCTTCATCTTTGCCACAACCATTTTCCGTTCTTGGGCCGCCTTCGTCGGCCAAGTCCCGGCTACGCAAACCATCGCTGGTTTGACTACGCTTTTGCAAAACTTTCCTTTAACTTTAGTACTAATCCTGTCGCACACTATCCCAAGGTGACCTACCCCATTTTAGCCTAGCTGACGTTTACTGATGACACAAAAGGAGATATGGTATCGTTAGTATTTCAATACTTATTAGTAAACAGTGGGGCTATGCATTGCCCTTGCTAATACTTGGGCTCAACGAACGGATTCAATGACGAAGTCAATCTGGTTGAGGTATGAATTACTGGTTCTTTTATTAATCTTATAAACTCAGAAAAGATTGCCAGTCATCATCCAAAGACACGGTTCTTATTGCAGATTGAAGGAAGTAATAAGTTTTTCATGTTTTTCTCCCGTACAAATTGAAATGATCAAGGTAATTTTTAGTTGAGTATACTGTATATATATTTTTAGTTGAATATACTGTATATACATTTTTAGTTGAATATACTGTATATACGTATGTGTTGATGAGGAACACGTAGAGATCGTAGAGCCTCTACGCCCTAGAGAATTGAACCTTTTTAAAAACTGCGATCCTGCTCAGTGATCACTGGTTATATTCCTCTTATTTTTTTTCTTTATATTTTCGTGTCCTTCAGAAACATTTCAAAGCAAGTTTCCTTAATAATTCATATTTTACATCTCTGAGAATGCAAGCGTAAATTATAGCAACTTGATTGAGCATTGCTTTCATCGTCAAACGTATTATAATTGTCCAAGTATTTAAATCATGCGTATAGTGTGGCTTGTGAAACTAAATGACACTAGCATTGCAAGATGTCGATAAAAGCCAAGTAAATAGAGCAAAATGGCTTGGAACATAAAAATATTAGATTTATAAAATCATCCCGTAGCGTTTTTCAGAGTATGGAATTTATCGCCGTAGAAATTTTAAGCGAAAACCATGTCAGCCATCAATATAAATCACCCACCTTTATCAGGAGAGATAAAGAGGGGAACGACCGCAGGAGAAAGAACAGAGGAGGGTGAAAGGACAAGTCTCTCCCTCTCTCTCTCTCTCTCTCTCCCCCCTTTTGTGGTGGCCATAATTAGACAAATGCCTGTGCAAACTTTTCAGTCCCCTCGACACTTTTTATTATGCAAATATTGGCGGTAACCGACTGAGGGGGCGATAATACTTTTCTTATACAAAGTACAAACGGATGCGGAAGTCACTTAAGGGTACTGATATTCGTAAAGTTTCGTAAAAAAAAGTGTTCCGTGTAACATTAAGACTGCTGGAACATCCACAAAAGGAATATCTGATCTCAGAAAGTGTTCATTGTCGCGACCCCTTCAATACGTTTAACTTCCTTAGATGCGACACAAGTTTCTCTCTCTCTCTCTCTCTCTCTCTCTCTCTCTCTCTCTCTCTCTCTCTCTCTCTGGGCGTATGTATATTCTATGTAATTGAAAGAAAACACTACGCTATCATATAAAAGTGTCACTTGAGTGAATTAGTTCTGTATTTATAAGTAAAATTCTACCATCACTATCAGTACACTAGAGTGAACGAGAACTACTTAGTCATATTTAATTTTTTACTTGAGTAATTCTGGAGTAAGTGTATATATTTTATTTAAAGCACATACCTATGGATTTGTGATACAGCGTTTTCAATAATAGTAATTGTAAAAAAAAAAAAAAAGTACTACCGGGATGGGAGATGTGTAATCACTTATTAAAAATTGTTCAACGAGACTTAGTGAAATTTTAAGGGAAATTCAGCTTTTAAGGATATTACTTTTCACGGTATTAAACGTAATATTAAACAAGCACAAAAATTAAAACTACAGCCGTTAGTTTAGTGCTAATTAACACTAGTATTGCCTGTCTTAATCTGGAATATATTTCAGGTTGAATGAAGCATGAAACAGTATTTTCAAGCGTTCGCTTGTCCAGAAATCGAGCAAATAGCTTGTTGGAATGTCGAGCACCTACCCCCAAAAGAACTCCGGGAATTGCCTGAAAATAAGGCCAAGACTGAAAACGATTTCGAACAAGCTCTATTGAACTGGAGAGACGCAGTAAACCCATTATCATTTCACAGTGTTCTCATTCATTGGATTTCAATCTCATTATGAAACAAAGTGACGTCGTCCATGGATAAATTGGACATAAAACATCCAATCTGCCCGGCGCACCCTGTTACTGGAAAGCTACTAAAATTCTAATACACGGGGCAGCTAAGTGATTAACTCCTTATTTTTAAATTTGGTAGCAGGCTTTTCTTTTTTATTTTAGTCAATGACATAGGCTGTATATCTTAGGCATTTTCGATTTAGACAAAATGAATGATATTGTGAGAAGCATTTGCAACGGGCTAATAAAGAATTAGAGGAATTTATTTCTGGTGATAGAAATTCATTTCTCGCTATAATGTGGTTCGGATTCCACAATAAGCTGTAGATCCCATTGCTAGGTAACCAGCTGGTTCCTAGCCACGTAAAATAAGTCTAATCCTTCGGGTCAGCCCTAGGAGAGTTGTTAATCAACTCAATGGTCTGGTAAAACTAAGGTATACTTAACTTTAATTGAAATGCTGAAGAAGTATAGATCCTAGTTTTGTTTATTGCAGTTAATGTCCAATAGATTAATTTGCCACTCGGAGTCTGATGAATTGCCATCGTTTACTGCCCTTAATTTACTCAAGCAGTCAGACACATTGTCCTTCATAAATGTATGAATTTGTGAAAGGGTCTTGAGTAGGAATTCACTTTATTTGTCTTACCGTCATTGACTTGTGTGTTTTTTGACGATGTATATTAGTTTGATATTATTCCTGGCCTGATGGCATCTGCCCCCTTATAGTCGAAGAGTCTCTTTGTAAGATTGGCATTTAACATTGATGCCAATAATAATAATAATAATAATAATAATAATAATAATAATAATAATAATAATAATAATAATAATTATTATTATTATTATTATTATTATTATTATTATTATTATTATTATTATTATTGAGATTCAGAAGATGAACCCTATTCATATGGGACAACAACACAGGGGCCACTGACTAGAAATTCAAGCTTCCAAAGAATATGGTGTTCATTAGGGAGAAGTAAGAGGAGGTAAAGGGAAATACAGACAGAAGGGGTCTCACTTAATTGTGATTGTGTTACACATAAACATTTTAGTACTTCTCAACTATATGTATTCCGACATATGTGGATGTTTGCGTGTAAAGTAGAACGTTGTTGTGTTTTTAGATGCGAATACATAATACTTGAACTTACATACTCAACAACAAGCGTTTGGTATTCCTTTATACTGATATAAATATGCACAGCCAGAGAAGCTTTCCTCAAGGTAAAAGAATAAAGATTCTGAGTCCCCCTTTAATGCTTATTTTCATCATGTAGATGTTTCGCAATGCCTCTTGGCCATATATAGTGTTAGTGCTTGTACATAGTGTTCTGTTCCTCGTCTTAGTGGTGGTGCAATACGAACTTGTATATTTTTAAAAAAAAAAATATATATATATATATATATATATATATATATATATATATATGTATATATATATATATATATATATATATATATATATATATATATATATATATATATAGACATATATATGTATATATATATATATATATATATGATATATACACATACATACATACATACATAAAATTATGTATGCGAGTTCGTATTACGTAAAACGACAACGTAATATTATGGCACTATATATGGCCGTATTTTATAGGCATTAGGTTACAACTAATTGATAAAAATATGGAAATGGGGGACAATTACATATATAAGTAGGCAAAAGGTGCCATTTAAGGTCCTGTCCTGAACATTTAAGGTCCTCTGTCATTTATGTCCTCAGTTATTATTATTATTATTATTATTATTATTATTATTATTATTATTATTATTTATTATTATTATTATTTATTTTATTTTCATTTTTTTTGTTGAAGAAAATAATATGCATATATAAAAAAATTATGTAAGTATGGGTGCCTATTTAGGTCCTGCGTCCTGAAACATTTCATGTCCTCAAGAAAGGGTGTCATTTGGCGTCCTCAGTTATTATTATTATTATTATTATTATTATTATTATTATTATTATTATTATTATTATTATTATTATTATTATTATTATTATTTATTTATTTATTTATTTTTTTTGATATTTTGCTGAAGAAAATAACATGCATATATAAAAAAATTATGTAGTAAGTGTAGAAAGTGGGTGTCATTTGACGTCCTTGTCCTGAAAGATTTATATCCCAAGAAAGGGTGCCATTTTGCGTCCTCAATTATTATTTATTATTATTATTATTATTTATTTATTTATTTATTTTTGTATATTTTTGCTGAAGAATATAATTTGCATATATAAAAAATATGTAGTGTAGAGTGGTGCCATTTGGTGTCCTGGCGTCCTGAACATTTGGCGTCCTCAAAAAAGGGTGTCATTTGGCGTCTTCAATTATTAATATTATTATTATTATTTATTTATTTTATTTTTATATTTTTGCTGAAGAAAATGACATGCATATATAAAAAATTATGCAGTAGAGTAAAAGGTGCCATTTTGCGTCCTGAACATTGTTAGTAGGGTAAAAGGTGCCATTTGTCGTCCTGACGTCCTGAACATTTGGCGTCCTCAAGAAAGGGTGTCATTTGGTGTCCTCGGTTAT
>NC_089741.1:51461857-51501857 GCF_040412425.1 Macrobrachium rosenbergii
CGAGGGTCACTTTGGGTATGGGTCCCGGGTGGGAGTGCAAACATCCCATTAACCACATTTCGACCCCAATGGCAATTCCTTCCAGTCAAATTCAAGCGCTGGAGAATGGTGCGGACACTATTGCCAGTGCAGTGGTGTTCTAAGATGGGCCGCGCATTGTCTGTCTGGAAGAAATTTAATTTCTTCAGGCATCCACTTTTATCCACTTTCTTTTTCAGAAACACTTGTGTTTTGCTAGGAATGAGGAAAATTATTTTCTAGAATGAGAAGAAATTGCGTTTGATTATTTCTGGTGAGGGGTATATATATATATATTATATTATTGTATATATATATATATATATATATATATATATATATATATATATATATATATATATATATATATATATATATATATATATATATATATATATAAAGTCGAGCTTTTTATTCACTTTTCTCTCAGAGACTTGATAAATTTATGGGAATGAGAAAAAATATATTATATATATTATTCTAATATATTTATATATATATATATATATATATATATATAAATATATATATATATATATATATATATATATATATATAATACCATATGTATATTTTAGAAAACTTGGCACCAGAAGCATAGAGCCTTCCCAGCTCTCCAAGAAATTTTACAGGTGAGGTTGCTGGCCCCTATGCTCTTCCTTGACCCCAGCTGATCCTGGCACCCTTTCACAGCTGAGTCGACTGGTGAGGCTGAGGCGTAGGCCAGAAATCGAACCACAGAAAATCCAAACTTTTTTTTTTTTTTTGTTTTTGTTTTTCTAATTCGGCTGATAGATATTCATGTGTGCATACACTCATTTTATTTTTGAGATATGTCTGTTAGCATGTTTACATGAGTATCATATCACTGAAGCCTTTAGTGACAATGTACTCTTAATGATACTGCCACTTGCAAGAAGGTAGTAAATTGCATTTTAATACCGTAACATTTTACTGTAAAGAGAAGTTTTGCCCAGAAGTGATGGGGTTGATAAATCTCTGACCCTCAACGGTCGTAAGCCTTAAAAGTGATACATGCAAATATTCCCACGTGCCGAGATTCCCAAAGCATTTTCGTGCTTGCATAGCGTCCACGTAAAGGGTATTTTTGAAATTCTGATAAGGAAGCCGGTTAGACGCCGATTCTGGGAAAGAATCAACCTGAGAAGGAGTTAAGGGAAAATAAACTTCTATTATGAGAACAAATTGTTTTAATCCCGTGGTATGATTTATTTTTCCGTTTTATGTCTGAAGTCTATGTGAGTAAGCGTAATTAAAAATAAATTATGTATGTTGTTTTTCTTCATAATTTAAAGTCTATTACGAAGATTTTACCCAGAGTTTTGTAATGGCCAACCTGATTCCATATCGCAACTGTATGTTTAGTATTCTGTAATTTTTTTTTATTTGCAATTTCTGAGCAATCTTTTCTTTTCCAGGTATGTGATGCTTGTGTAAGAATGGAATCTTTAATCTCCCTGCTGTAAAGGTATTTAATTTTCCATTGTTTTACCCTAGAATAGATTTGTTTAATGTTCGCTCAGAATTTATACTTCAATGTTGAAATTTTATTTCTGTTTTATATCAGAACAAACAATTTTGCTTTCCATTTCAACTATAAACTTGACAGAATTAGAAGTCATCAGTTATCCTGTCCTTGACAGTTTCAACGTGATTTGTGCTTTACTATTTTCGACCTGTTTTTCGAGCTGCTGGGAAGCTTTCCCCGTGTTTGAAATCTCACATCTCTGGGGTTTTTGGGAGCTTCCTGCTACATTATTTACTGTGTATGGAAAATTTCGCATTTGTTGCAGTATATATATATATATATATATATATATATATATATATATATATATATATATATATATATATATATATATATATATATATATATATATATATATATATAGGCAAATAATAATGAAGGACAAAATAAACAACGGAGTGGTTGCTAATCCTTTCGACACAACGGTCCTTTAAAGGACCATTGTGTCGAAAGGCCTAGCAACTACCTTATTGCTTTCATTTTTCCTTCGTGTCATTTATTTATTTATACATTCATCGTGTTCCATATCTTCGTGAATCAGTTATACACACACACACACACACACACACACACACACACACACACACACACACACATATACACATATATATATATATATATATATATATATATAGATATATATATATATATATATATATATATATATATATATATATATATATATATATATACATAATAATGAGAGAAAAAATCACTACTACTTAACTCTCATTGCCATCTTCCCCGATTTAAACCCACCTTTCCTCTCCTATCCTCCTTATAACCATTTCTTCAACCCTCTCACTGGCCTTCTCTTTTTTTTTTTTTTTTTTTTTTCAGCCACGTCTGAAAAGTGGAAATCTTAATGTGCTTTTCGCTCGGAAGTTGAAAATTTCTTTCTTAGTCAAAATTCCCCCTCTTAAGACGCGACATCTGGGGCCTGGATGTGCATAATAAATTATAAAGGGACCGAGAATTTAGCAATCAGAGGGGAAAAAATATATTACCATAAAGTACTTAACAACGTTTCCAAGTTTCGCATTGCTTTCAAACACCCTGAGTATTGCCGGGTATGATGCAGCATAAGGAATTAGTTTTTCGTAAACCAGACTTTTGCTTCTTGGAAATGAGGCCCGAGGACTGCGCAGGCGCCGGTGTGAGGTGTGGAGTCATTTTTGCCTCTTGTATATCTAAACGTGAATATTTTTAATTTGTTTATTCTCATGAGCAAATGATTTGTTGGGATTGAAGCTGTGTTTATGCGCGTGATATGAATAATTTATTGGGATTGAAGCTGTTTTTATACGCATGAGAGTGAATGATTTATTGAGATTTCAAATGTTTTATTTCTGTTCATTGATTATAAGCTGTGTAGTGAATTTTATCCCACATTCGAAAGAACCAAAGCCGTATCCCTTAAACTGAATTAATAAGTAGTAACCTTGACAGGTTTTTTCAAGATTTAATAGGGGTACTAACATTGGCTTTGAAAATAGCAGCTTTAGTAGCCATATGATACAACACTGGTTGCAGTTATTCGATCTTTATAAATGTGAAACTCGGTAGTTCCCAACCTGGGTGAAGGTACAGAATAGGTTGCGAAGTACCATGGAATTGGATAGTCTGTATATGGGGGTGGGGGGGGCGGTTTATGAACCGCAATTCCTGTTTGGACGCTTCATTCAGATTTATGTTGGACTTTTCCATCCAGTTGGGAGCTTTGTTTCTTATAGGGGGAAGGTTTTCCTTTCAACATAATTTTTGACTAAGCTGAAGGAAAGACCTGCACGTCATAATTTACTTAGCAGATTTCTATTGTTACTATAGATATTGTATGAATATTACTTTTAACAATATTCTCAACAGTGGTCTCTAATGTACAAGCTGTATACTGTAAAAACCTACTCTGCTGTCTATTCCTACTGCACTTTTGGGACTTGGCTATGTATTCCTACTAATACTGTGTGGGGTCTTCTTCGTATTTCCGCTGATACTGCGTTGGCGCAATCAGCTCACGTTTGCTAGGTCCATTGATAACTGTTGTCTTACCGTCCACCAGTCCACCCAGCTTCAGATGGTTAATAGTGTCCGCCTGTGTGAAGATCAAAGGGCGAGCAGCTATCAACCACCTTTAGAGGGAAGAAATTTATATGATGGATGATATACATGTAAAACCTTGATGAAGCTAATATTTTGAACACGAACTAGCACGTATTACATAGGCTATAAGACCATAGTAAGGAGGAATGAAAGAACTATGGGTGTTATATCAGGAATCGAAAGGAATAGAAGATTATTTTAGGCGTAGTTGCAGAACTGAAGAGGGGATCGCGTGGAGGTATGCAAGTGAAAGAAATATCCTTCAGTTGCTCACTTATGCAGTTATGAATATTTGAACTTGTTAACTTGAATAGCAAATTTTGTTTATATATCACTTTTATTACTCTTAAATGGATTCCCATCTCTTTATCATGCTTTCTGATATGTCTGTGTGTGTAAATATATATATATATATATATATATATATATATATATATATATATATATATATATATAATATATATATATATATATCATATATATATATTAACACATTTAAAATCTTTAGAAATAATCTCTTTATCTACCATATATATGCATTATATATATATATATATATATATATATATATATATATATATATATATATATATATATATATAGACATATATATATATATATATATATATATATATATATATATATATATATATATATATATATATATAATATATATATAATATATATATATACATATATATATATATATATATATATATATATATATATATATATATATATATATATATGTGTATATATACATATAGGCTATATATATATATATATATATATATATATATATATATATATATATATATATATATATATATATATATATATATATATAATGTATATATATGGTGGATAAAAGAGATTGACTCCTAAACACCAAATGTTTTTATTTGCAAAAACTGAAATAACACACTGACAAATTTGGTATTCCGTTGATTTTGTGACAGTAGCATTTCTATTTTTGTCCTATTAAAAATATAATGATTTATATTATATTATTAAAAGTTTTCTTTCATTTAATCTGCTTATGTCCTATAATTGGCCTTCACGTTTAACTTTCTTTTTCTGTCGTATAATTTTAACGTTTTATGCATTGGCAGTGGTCCCCCCTTCAGGTATTGGTACTATTCTCTTTTCCTTCACATTTTTCTCTGCTCTGATTGACAGATTTCCTCTCAACGTATAACTTCCTTTTTTTCATTTTACTGTCATCGTTTGTCGTATACTCTCCTTTTTGTAGACAGCGATTCCTCTACGCCCTTTGTTTTGCAGTCGTCTGCATTTTTCTTGAGTGACTTTTTGATAAATTTTTTTTCTCCCCTCTTGCTTCGTGTGGTGCTCTGATCAAGAATATTTTTGCGTCTTTGTAGTATCTACTACTGTGTAGAATTCTAAGCGTTATGCAGTGATTTGATATTCGTTAGTCATATTTGCTCAGAGCAGTACTAGCATTATGTTCATAAAACTTTTGTTTTAATTATATATCTGTCTGCCTATTTTTCTATCTTATCGATCAGAGATCTACCTATCTATATATATATATATATATATATATATATATATATATATATGTGTGTGTGTGTGTGTGTGTGTGTGTGTGTGTGTGTATGTATATATGTAAATATATATTTATATATATAAAAGTGTGTATGTGTATGACACACACTCACACACACACACACACACATATATATATATATATATATATATATATATATATATATATATATATATATATATATATATTTACATACATATACACATATACATACATACACATGCACAGTTTGTGGCTTAGCCCAGTGGTGAGAATTGGGCTTGCATTCCTAAGGTGAGTGGTTCTGTGTCTGGTTGCCTCTACCAGTCCACCTATCAATGTATGGGTAACAACTTCAATTGGGAATCAGAGAATAGACCCGGCTCTAGCAACCTTAATCCACAACACTTGATGATGAGAACCAAGAAAGGTCAGCGCCTGGCACCAATCCCTCTTAAAAGAAAACGAGTAAAAAATGCACCGAAGTTTCTTCGGCGCAATTGAGTTTTCTGTACAGCGTATAATGGTGTATAAGCCGCGGCCCCTGAAACTTTCAGCCACGGTCAGGTGGTGGCCTGTCCTGTAGCGTTGCCAGACGCACTATTATGGCTAACTTTAATCTCAAATGAAATAAAAACTTCTGAGGCTAGAGGGCTGCAATTTATGTTTAATGATTGGAGGGTGGATGGTCAACATCTAATTTGCAGTCTTCTAGCCTCAGTAGTTTTTAAGATCCGAGGGCGGACAGAAACAGTGAGGACGGGCAGACAAAGCCAACTCAATAATTTTATAGAAAACTAAAAGTATAATTACATATATTTATTATATTATTACGTTTTAAGAATCGCTGTATAACAAAAGATAATATAATCAACAAATGTTGAGCAAATTGGAGGTTGACTGCAGTCGTTATGGAAGTGTACGCGGAATGGCAAAACAAACTGGCAACAGCGACGTCCAGTTTGTCCCTGTGCGTTCCCTATTTCTCGGCTTTACCCTTCTTAATTATCATCATTTGCTTGATTATGGTTCTTTCTACTGTGTTGTCTCCCTTCTTCATCAACACCGCAACTTATTTTGCACTGGCTTAAGTCTCTCTCTCTCTCTCTCTCTCTCTCTCTCTCTCTCTCTCTCTCTCTCTCTCTCTCTCTCTCTCTCAACTCCACCCTTCCTTCAGGCCCCCTATTCGTCTCCAGGCGTTTCCCAATCGTCATTATCCTTACCATCTTCACATTCTTTTACAGTTTTCCCTTGGTCTCCTCCTCCCTCTCCTCCTCCTCCTCCTGCTCCTCCTCCTCCTCCTACTCCTCCTCCTGCTCTTGCTCCTCTTCCTTCTTCATTTCTAACCCTGCATCTTGAAATTGCAATTTCCTGTTCATTCTCTCTCCTCCTATCTCTCTCTCTCTCTCTCTCTCTCTCTCTCTCTCTCTCTCTCTCTCTCTCTCTCTCTCTCTCTCATTCCTTGGATCGTGTTCCGTGCTGATTCTTAATGGTCTCCCGGTTCATCTGTGTAATCCCTTCATTCTTCGTCTCATCCCCATGTTACTACTTCTTCCTGGAATTATTCTCCCTTAAATCGTATCTAGCCATTCATCCATTTATCCTTTCCTCCCTTTTCGCCCCCGAAAAGTCCTTGAAGACTTTCATCACATCTCTCTATGATATTTCAATTGGTATCTTTGATCGTCGTCAACTTCTCTCACTCGATTTTTCTTGCGAGGAGGGTTATATCGTTTCCTTAGCCCCTGTCCATTAAGGCGTGATTCACTCTGATTGACTTCTTCTTCTATATATACGTGTATATATATATATATATTATATATATATATATATATATATAATATATATATATATATATATATATATATATATATATATGTATATATATATATATATATATATATATGTATATATATATATATATATATGTATATATATATATATATGTATATATATATATATATATATATATATATATATATATATATATATATATATATATATATATATATATATATATATATATACTGTATATATGATTTAAAAGTGGTCAGTACAAATTTATGTAAAACTACTAAACCGCTGCCTAAATACCAGGGTGTGCATGCGCAGAGTGGTAATAAACACTTGGCCAAATTTTTATCGTAGCTCGTTAGTTTTTTTTAGTTACTGCTTAGTGACGGTAGCATTGGGTAAATATTTATTTCTCGTCCCCAGAGTCAATGAAGTAAACATTATTAGCAAGCAATTTCTGCTGAAAATAGATGATGAAAACACACACACTAACACACACACACACACGCACACACCCTGTTTGGGGATTTTAACCGCTGGCCTCTGATTTGTCCTTTGGAGATGAGAACTGAATATCTAATCTCTTCTGGTGGGGCGGTGAGGCTGTTTCCAAGTGCAGTTACCAAGCACCCAAAGACAAATGACAGTTAGTGGAAGATATCAGCCGAACCAATTTTACATATTTCACATACATCAGTCTACTGCTTCCAAACAGTAAATGAATGACGCAACAGCAAAAAAATGCTTGCTGTATTGTGCCCGTACACAGTTAGTGATATACTGTATATTGTTTACTAAGTTTTCAAATCTATCTTGTAATTTTGTAAGTACGAGAAATATATATAGATTAACACCAAGGCACCAAGGCACCACCTTACATATGGTGGTAAAAGTTTCGACGATGATGTTGTCATGATCAGACCTACAGAAAGCAGATAAGCTTCGATTACAAGTAGGAAAACAAATTTACATTAATTTTGGACCGGTATATCTAGCAATATAAGCTGAATTTATTACTATCACACAGGGAGCAACTTCTCAGTAAAACGATACAACTGCCCTTTTACTGTTGAACTATCGATGAACGTAATAAACATGTAAAAAATGCGCCGAAGTTTCTTCGGCGCAATCGAGTTTTCTGTACAGACGCTACAGCGTATAATGAAGGCCACCGAAAATAGATCTATCCTTTGAGTGGTCTCGGTATAATGCTGTATGAGCCGCGGCCCATGAAACTTCAACCACGGCCCGGTGGTGGCCTATCCTATATCGTTGCCAGACGCACGATTGTTGCTAACTTTAACCTTAAATAAAATCAAAACTACTGGGGCTAGAGGGCTGCACTTTGGTACGTTTGATGAGTGAAGAGTGGGTGATCAACATGCCAATTTGCAGCCCTCTAGCCTCAGTAGTTTTTAAGATATGAGGGCGGACAGAAAAGTGCAGACAGAAAAAAGTGCGGAGAGAATAAAGTGCGGACGGACAGGCAAAACCGGCACAATAGTTTTCTTTTACAGAAAACTAAAACTTGTTAGCGTTATCTGCCTTCTAGACTTACATAGAGGGCTTATAAATAGTACAGCTATCTCCCAAACATACTACTTCACTCATCTAACTTGCATGTACTCTGTTACTCCCTGGACACTGGTGGTCATCCGCTCAAGCGAACTTTCTCTTCCAGTTATCCTGTGCCATCTCTTATATACCTCCTCTTCATTCCTTTCGTGGCTTGCAGTGTGCTCTCTTGTCGCCAACCTATCACCTTCGTTCTCTATACGGGACCAAACCACCTCAAAACATAGATCCGTTTTTCCTCAACACTAACAAACACACTCTTGATAAAGTCGTATTTCATATTTTTCAGCATTTCTGACCTTTGTACTCTGTGTATACAAAGCAAATGATTAATACCAACAACTTCCATATTTCCTTTATCTTAATAGCATTCAAAGTACGTTTATATATATAGTGCGTTTGTATAGTGTGTTTATATATATATATATATATATATATATATATATATATATATATATATATATATATATATATATATATATATATATATATATATATATATATATTCAACTTTCAGTGGAAGTAAATCTCGTATATCGATCCCAATGTTTTCGAACACACTAATTCCTGTGCATAATTTCCAGACGATTTTATCTTATTTGTTCGTGAAAAGCATGAAGTGGTAAAATAAGATGAATAAGGAAACGAATTACAGCGTATAAGCGTTTTTCATGCTATTGCGAGTCAGGCTTTTATCCGAAGCTTTATAGATCATTATCTTAGAATAAAGCTTTTCTTGGTGGTCTGCCAGCAGAGATTCATAAAGAGGATGTATCCTTTTTGAGATGTTCTTAAAAAAAATCCCTTAATCTATTTCGACGAAAACTGGGCACAACTTTTAAAAGGATGGAATTCACATCTACGTCAGTTGATTCCCTATAATTTTTATGCCGGGAAAATTTCCAATTATTCTCGCCGTTCCAGAGAGAAAACGGGAATAAAAAACGCTATTGCCAGGGGGAAACTTTTCATGTTTGGTCGTTTTATCTCGGAAAGGCGTAGATATGGGATGATTCAGTTTGACCCGAAGTTTTCCTTTATTGAATTTTAAATAGGTCGGTGGCTTGCTGCGTGGAAATACGTACACGTGCATGTTTGTATGTGCATGTGTGTTTTAATCTTCGGAAATAATTGTGACACAGTTGTTTTAATCTCCCGTTTCCGCTTTTAAATGCTGGCGATAATTTCCCGCAGGTAATTAAGACTTCATATGTGTATACGTTGATGAAAGTCTATCCCAATTAGACTCCTTTGATTGGGGACCTGTTGTTGCATGAACCTTTAAGATTGCCTAAAGGGGTATGGTGTGGCTCATGCTAGTTGTAGTAGTAACGTTAGTTTGGATTTGCCTTTGAAACGGCACCATTGCTCGTTCTATTTTACCTTTGGTTGTGTTTGTTTAGTCGGGCAACCCAACGATCATCAATATAAGCAGATGAAGTAACAATTTTATGCCATTTCAAGTCGTGTTCTTAATTCAACTCCCAAAGCTGCACAGGACTAGCAACAGATGAGAATCCGTTTACTTGTTTTGGTAGCTGTTACATTATATTTGAAAGAAAGGAACACACATACAAGTGTTAATGTACCAGAAACACATCACATTGACGATAACCACCTAATGCATTTCATTTCATCATCAGCAATGACAGTGTCCGTTCACCAACAGTTAAGCAAGGAGATGGTGTTTCTTAGTCAAATGTTATATCCAAGGGGAAAGAAAGTTTTCCCCAGAACGTCCGTGTTGTTGTATTTTTTTATTTTGACCCTAGACTTCTCTTCTGAATCGATTCTTTTCCTTCATCTTAGTCTCTCAAGGAACGCCCTTCATTTTTTACACCTGCAAATTTTAGAATCCATGGGTTTGACGGTTCTTTATCCTGTGACACCTGTTCAACATATGGTTCATTATTTTTATTTTTTAAGTGCTCCGTAAATTGTTACCGGAGATATTTTTTTTTATGATTATTATATATTTTTCGTTGATTCGTATTTTATATTTCATGATATTTCATGATTGTTCCGTCCTCCTAATATTTTTGCTTTATACTGTATTTCGTTACCTAAACTCTTATAAACTTATGGTCATCTATGTTTTGAATCTTTTTCTTTTTTACCTTCATAATGGAAGATTTTATATTTTGCAAGATTTTTTTTTTTGACGACTTAATCATTTACAGTTTATGTTTTCTCTCATTTATCTGTTGTCTTTAAACCGCACTCCTAGACCTCTCTTATCCCTTCAGCATTCTCCCAATCATCACCATCATCATCATCATCATCATCTTCATCATCGTCATCAGGCCCAAGTTCCATCTTCACCCCTGGCTTCCCCCAGGAGAAAAGGGACGCCCAATTACCCCTAAATGGCTATTGATGTAAAATTCCTCACTCGAAGGAAATGAATTTTTGTTTTAAAGTTCTTCGTTCATTTGTAGAGTTAGAGACACAAGTACAACCAGCAGTATAAGTTGAGTTTTCCCACACTGCTCTGACGAGGTAAGTGGCAGTGGGAGTGGTGATGATAGGTGGGTGAATAGGGAGCCGGGTGTAGAGATGGGGTAGGAGGAATACACAAGGTTTTGGCTGAAGTTGGTTGGGGGGAATTCGTCTTTGCTAGTGATGATGAAAGGAATTGTGTATGGATGGATGGATGGACTGTGGTGCTCTGAGTTGGGGGTGGGGGTGGGAAGAGGCGTGTAAGACGTATATGGATGGGTTAAAACAAGTTGGTGTTGAATGGGAGAACTTAGAGATGTACCCCGATGGATAGATAGAATATGTTACTGAAGGTGTGGGGGAGGGGCGCGTATGGATGGGTTGAAACAGTTTGGTGCTGAATGGGAGATCATAGAGATTTGCACCGATGGATAGATAGCATGTGTTACTGAATGGAGGGGGGGCTGGGGGCTTAAAGACGCTTGTGAGTGGGAAGACAGACATTGTACCTGAATGGGAGTTCCAGACACAAGTATTCTTTTGCTACAGCAAGATGGGGGATTTGATTTTGTCAGTAGGTCCTGTAGATTCCTTTGGGCAAATGAGTAAAAACTGCAATACGGGTGGTATTGTATACAGTTATCACTCTTTATGTTTTGGGATAATTGATGCTTTTCTTTTGCTTTCGATTTCTAATGCTTGTTTGTCACGTTGGCTTCGTGATGTTTACTTCTGACTTTATTCGCGAATTGAAGAGTTCGGAAGTAAAAGATAGAAGATACTGATTATTGGCTTCAGTAACCATCTCTTTTTGGCATCCTCAGTGGAATTCTTACATTCTTTAAATCTTTTGACAAATTTCTTTTAAAAGGTTTTCTTTAGAGCATGTTATTTGAAAATAGTTTTAGTTTTGTTGCTTTACATTTACGAGCACATTTCACACCAGAATATTTTAGTTGGAGTTGGATAGGATTCACTGTTGAATTAATCGAGATGTGCTTTTGTGTGTACTACTATTGCTAGTAAAATGTATCCTTAATTTTTTTCTAGTCATGAAAGCAAACTCAAATTATAATTAAACTTGTTTAATAATTTCTATTTTACATTGGTATCTTTAAGAGTCTTTTCATCCCTTTATAGTATTCGCTGTTGAATTAGTCGAGATTTTATTTCGTGTGTACTATTGTTACTAACAAAGTATATCATTAATATTTTTCAAGTCCTAAAGGCAAACTCAGATTTCAACTGAAGTTTTTTTATTAATTGTTTTTTTTTACTTTTGTATCTTTAATAGTATTTTCCTCTTTATATATAACATTTATTGTAAAACAGCAATACACTTAACACTTTACACACGCATGAATACTTACCATTGTTTTTATTTTCAAAATTTAGAGGTTTTAAATTTTAAAAGACTAGGAGAGTCTGCTCGTAGTCTTTTCAAGGAGCTGAGAATCTTTGATATATTAGAAGCTGGAATCATTATCATTAGTCTTTAATGTTCCATTCATGATTAAGCAAAGGACGACATCATTAAGTTTCGTTTGCAGTGGAACGAAATTGCTTTTTCTTCATTAATGTTTGGGTGTCCCTTGATTTTAATTGAAAATATGTTCCTGCGAATGTTAAATGTAATATATATATATATATATAATATATATATATATATATATATATATATATATATGTATGTATATATATATATATATATATATATATATATATATATATATATATTTATATATATATTTATATATATATATGTATATTTATATATATATATATATATATATATATATATATATATATATATATATATATATATATATAATATTTAATATGTATGTATGTATATTTGGATGTATTAGCTTTGCTAGTGCCTGTTTGTGGTTATGTGTACATTTGTACACTGACATAAACATTTTCATTTATCTAACAATAAGCATTTTACCAAAATAAGGCAGGAAAAACTTCCTCACCAGTCCCTGAGATATTACCTCCTTTTCTCTCTCTCTCTCTCTCTCTCTCTCTCTCTCTCTCTCTCTCTCTCTCTCTCTCTCTCTCTCTCTCTCTCTCTCTCTCTGTTTTTATCTTGTTTTAGCAGAGCCCCTCCAGAGGAGAAAAAGTATATAGTGAAAAGGAAGAATATATATATGTAAATAGGTAGACAGATGAGTGTGTACTAGGTAAATGTGGTTGTGCTATTGTGAAAAGTAAAGGGATCCTGGGCTTTAAAAGCCCTTTGGTTTTATATGTTGGACTTTGCAGCATGATGCACGACCGCAAATTCACCTAAATTACAACGATAAAGAAATTTTCCCCACAACAATGATACGTTTCTTGTACAAAACGGAACCGGTCTAATCTAGATACGCCATTCATCCCTAGATCTCCTCGCTAGGTGGCATTGCGGGTAAACTGCATTTGCTGGGCGATTTGTAATGCTATTGTACGAAATGAGTGAACATTAATCGCGTCGAAGAAACGCGGGAGAACAACATTTCGCATGAAATTCTAGAAAGAACATAACGCTTGTTTATTGCAGTTCCTCCTCCGGCGTAATTCCTCGCGGCGGCCCAGTGTTCTTTCCCCTTACATCAAATGACCTTCCTAAGCTCTTGACTCCTATGCAGTAATGCCTTAAATAATGGAAAGGTCCTTGTAATAAAAAGCGTATTTTAGGATTAGCAATCTCTGAGCCCCAGCTATCAAAAGGAAAGGCTAGAGAATGTTAGCTGTTGGGAAATTGATGGTGCTGAATAATGCCAGGTCCTTGTGCCTTTATGCAACACTGAGTGCTTACATGCTTGCATATATATTTCAGATCTACTCTCTTTCTCACACACACCCCACGCACTATATATATATATATATATATATATATATATATATATATATATATATATATATATATATATATATATATATATATATATATATATATATATAATATATTATTTATAAACATATATAATTATATAGATTATATTTATGTATGTGTGTGTATGTATGTATGTACTGTATTGTACATGTGAATACATACAAGAGAAATATACTTATGACACTTGCAACATAAGACCTGAAATAAATTTAATAAAAGGAGACGAAATCCTCCATAATGAGCGGATCCAAGGCTAGCAAATACGTAAAGACATCCATCAGTATTATATATGTACGAGCTTGATGCTGCTTGCTACGCTGTGCTGGAACCCAGCGCTGCCCATCATGTCTCTCCTACCGTCCCGATCCCCTACCTACCCAATCCCCACACAGGGCGGACAAACAGATTTGCAGGAGGAGGGTGGATGTGTCATGTCTCACCTACCTTCCCGATCCATTACCTACGCCGCCCCCACCCGGGCGGACAGACAGGTTTGCAGGATGAGGGTGGATTTGTCATGTCTCCCCTACCCTCCTGATCCCCCTTCCTACCCCGACCCCACCCGGGGCGGACAAACTGGTGTGCAGGAGGATGTGGATGTGTAATGTCTCCCCTAACCTCCTGATCCCATTCCTACCCGTTCCCATCGGGTGCGGACAAACAACGAACACCAACTCAGATTTTATTATTATAGATACCCAAAGAGACGCGGAGCTGGTGACATAGGTTGAAGCCTTGAACAGATATATGACACTACTGCAGAAGAAAAGACTTAAAATAACTTTAGCCAGACCACACAGAATTATTCACTGACCCTGACAGCCAGTAACCATAATTTAACTCTGGTGCTCTGCATATTGCCCACACGTTTTATTAAACACATTTCCTGGCATTAAAAAACAAAAAAACAAGTGTTAGGATATTTTTTGGTGAAAACAAGAATAGTTGTATCATATTTATAAGTTGGAAAAAATTATTTTGAAAAGTGAGATTGTTCAAGGTAATTTTCACTTAACTAACTCGTGAAATAGTGAAAACAAACACATAGTACAAAGCAGTCTAGAATAATTCAGTCACTATTTAATGACTGAAAGAGCGAATTTATGACTTTATTGAAAAAAGAATTAAATCTGTTTCTCTTTTTCTTCATTTTTTATTTTCCCAGTGATGCCTTAAGGGTCCTGAAGCATGCTTAACCTTTATTGATTCGACTTTGTGTTTAAACTGCTTTTACGAAAATACCTGCTTGGTTTAGTTTTCCGTGCTCGATGCACTTTTTTCTCTTATCTGAAGAAAATGGGTATAAAACAAACTCGTTCAAGAATTTATGCTAATTGGTTTGTACCTATTATATTCATTGACGTTATATGTTCAATTTTGGTTTAAATTTTTGCATCTGAAAAATACCCAGTACAGTACAAAAATGACTGAATTGTAGCAATGTTCGAATTTTTATTTATTTGATTTGTGTTTTATTTAGATTTTTGCTCTGAGCATAATTATACTGTAGCAATACATTAAAAAATTGACTGGGTAAGGCTATGCATTTGTGATCAGTATAAAGATAAGAGTTCATAAAGAAAATATCACTCACTTTGTTTGTGTGTGTATATATATATATATATATATATATATATATATATATATATATATATATATACATATATATATACATACATATACATATGTATATATATAGATATATGTGTGTGTGTGTGTATATATATATATATATATATATATATATATATATATATATATATATATATATATATATATATATATATATATATATAATAATGTGTGCGCTTGTGTGTGTGTGTGAATGTATATCATGCCTAAAAATCAGCATTGCATCTACCCATTTTTTGGTTAGATAAAACTGTGCGTTGAATAAAAATGAAAGTAAATTTCAAGGCCAGCTTTTATCTTACTGTGAAAAAGTTATCTGTAGTGAAATAACAATATCAAAGAGATATGCCTTTTTCTGCTCCCATAGTCCCATTTATATCTTGGCGAGAAAAAAGGGGACTTCGCAAAACAACCCACTTTTTTTTTTTTGCATTATATTGCGTTGGCTGGTATGAAGCTGAATAATGACAAGAAAAGAATGCAATTAAAAAGGAGGGATAAATGAAATGGGACGCAAGTATTCCAATACCCTGGACCTACTGCCGAAAAACAGAAAAAAATGCAAATTACTTTCATAAAATTCAGTTTCCGAGTAAACAGTCATTCCCATACGCGAATTCTTAAGCGTCATCCGTCCTTAGTCTAAAGGTATTAAAGCCACTGACTGCCAAAATTAAATAGGACTTTACGTGAACTATTTTTGGCGCTAAGTTCACACTTCCAAGGACCCCATATAGACTGTCTTGGACATTTGTTCCAGAAAAAAATGTATCGAATCTAAACGAAGGTGAACTGAGGTATAGCAGTTTAAAAAAAGAAATATACTAGACCTCTGATATTCTGGTAAAAAAATTATATATGTAAAAACTGAGTTACCTGAGGGAGGCTTATTGTATGTTGTGAATTTTAGTTGTTTGAAAAAGATCGTAGAAAAAAATTGTACCATATAAAAATATTGCCATATGATTAGCTTTTTAGAACTATTTATTCAAGGAACTGTAAGGTATGTTGTTAGTAAGTTATCATGGTCATTATGGTGAAATCTTTTGACCTTGTGACGGGAATGAAATGCACCCGAAATTTCATTAGTAAGGAAGCATTAACAAGCCAGTTAGAGCAGTATACAGTATAAATACAACAACAATAGAATGAGTACATGTGTAGCATTACTAAAAGAAATCATCAGTAATAAAAGATAATATACTTAAGTATGAAGCAACGACAAACAAACAAATAAATATATTACAGAACAGCATATAATAGGAACGTAATAATGATATCTCAAGCGATTACTCGATGAGAAATTCCATTCATTAGTATAGAAAAGTATATTGCCTTGACGATTTTAATAGCGGTTTAGTAACAGAAGCAATTCACTAGCTTATTTTCTTTGTTTAGAGCCTTTTTCCAATGATAAAATAAAGATTGCAACATAAATATCAGATGTTCCCATCCTCTTTATGCTGACGAGCACCTAGCTGCCCTTTGGGCAGTTAAGAGAACAGTCACAATATTGCAAATTATGAAGCAGTCCGATAGCAAGGTTTATTTAATTGACCGCAAAATTACTTTGCGTGTACAACTCGGATATATATTACGAAGCATATTAAAGCTTACCAACTTTCACATTATACATATAAAGTATATGTTAGGAACAATATACACCGATATAGATTGTTGCCTCTTTTGTTTTCTTTGTTTTTCTTGCTGGCAGTTCGATCTGATGGATGGCGTCAGACTTCCAGTCAGGATCAGATCCAACGAGCAAGGTTCTGCTAGACAGAACGATCGATGGTCCAGGCAGCAAAGTCCGTTGGGGTAGCAGCAGCAGGTATTCGTACCTATGTTTCGGTCGTAACAGCAGAGCAGCGGAGAGTTTCTTAAGGTTGTTGAGATGGTTGCCGTGTCAGCTGTCTGTCTCTCGTCGTCGTAGATGGAGGAGGAAGTAGTACGTTTCTGGGACCGAGATGTGCCGTGTCGGCTCTGTCGTGGTCGTCAGTACTGGAGGAGGATGTCGCATTCTCGCTCCTTGAGGACGAGATGGTTGTTGTAATCGCTCTGTCTTAGTTGTCCTGCAGTGCCGTCACGTTACCAAGGCTGCTTCCACGGCCTGTGGGTTCGGTCCGCTAATACCGTTTCCTTGTGCTGCTTCATTTAATTTATTACTGTTATTTATGCTGCTATTTTTGTTATACCGCCTTGGTATCATATTTATATTCAGATGGTCTTGTTGAGTAATTGATTATCAGCTACATGATGTTTGTTGAACTGCCCATGCCTATGTTTTTGATAACTTTTTCATGTTCATTTGGCTGACTCCAATTTTATTTGGTTTTGATTGTTGCTGTATTTTTAGTAATGTTCATTTAATTGTTTACTTTAAATTAAACTGAACCTGACTCACAGTAAATATTGTAAATAAATTAATTTTAAGGTAACTTTTTCGTTTTGTTCTGCTCCTCCCTATTTGCTTGTACCTCTCGTTCAAGTCATTACAGCCCAATTCTTGTTTTCTGTAAGAACCTGTCGATCTACTGGCGAGATCATAATATTGGCTGTTTGCCAGGATTGGTTCTGTTTTGGCTGGCGGGGGTGTGGCACATCTGGGGAGAGTATTTTGTTTGTAAAAAAAAAAAATTTCCTTGCAAATTTTTTTTTTTTCAGGTGTTAGGTGAGGAGGTGTTAGGAACAATCGCTTGCCGATTGTTCCCAGAGTCAGATAAATTGCCTCAGGTTTTCTTTGTTTTTGCAGTTTCTTTGATGGATAATGTGCAGAATCGTCAGTCAGGTTTGGCAGCAACGAGCCAGGTTCTGGAGGGCAGACGATCGATGGTCAAGGGCAGCAAGTCCGTTGTAGCAGCAGGTTTAAAGTCGGTATAGCAGCAGAGCACTAACGTTTCTTGAGGCGAGATGGTTGCCGTGTCGGCTCTGTCTTGGTCGTCGTAGATAACGTTCCAGTACGTTTCAAGATGGTTCCGTATGCTCTGTCGCGGTCGTCAGTACTGGGGAGGGGCGTCAAACAAATAGATTTTCGTGTCGGCTCTGAAAATTGTCCTGCAGTGTTCCCGTCAAGCAGCTTGGGGCTGCTTCCACGGCTCTGTGGAGTTCGTCCGCTAATGTCCCGTTTTTGTGCTGCCTTCATTTGATCTTAATTTGTTATTTATGCTGCTATTTTTGTTATACCGCCTTGGTATCATATTTATATTGTTGAGGGTTCATGTTACCTAATTCCATTATGTTCAAACTACATGATGTTTGTTGAACAGCCCATGCCTAGTTTTTGATGGTTTTTCATGTTCATTTTGTGTACTGACTCAATTTTATTTGGTTTTGATTGTTGCTGTATTTCTTAGTAATGTTCATTTAATTGTTTACTTTAAATTAAACTGAACCTGACTCACTGTAAATATTGTAAATAAATTAATTTTAAGGTAACTTTTTCGTTTTGTTCTGCTCCTCCCTCCTTTGCTTGTCACCTCTCGTCAGTCATTACAGCCCAATTGCTTGTTTTCTGTAAAGAACCTGTCGATCTCGAAAAGCGAGATCATAATAGGTATATAAGTAGGTATATATACACATATAGGGTTGCATGTTATTAACTATACTATAAAAAGTACATCAAATATTGACAAGGTAAATACCATGCACAAAAGATCCACGAACAAAATCTTCGTAACTCTCATATTGAACATTTACAAATGTATCTCTTATTTTCACGAATTACATAATATGTTTCCTCATGTTAAAATTAAAGTTGTTGGTTTCAGTCTTCTCCCAGGCTGTTGCCTCTCGTGCGGACGTCAGCCGAGTAACCTCCAACACCCACCATGTCTTCACTCATGGCAGTAACCAATCAGTAGACAGTCGCATCGCTCCTTGACGGGGAGCGAACGCTGGTCCCCGAGACTACGAGGCCAACACGTTACCAACGGCACTAGCCAGACGGCATGTAGTGTCTATTTCGTATAAATGACTGTTGTAAGGTTTTCCTGGTTGAATTACATTTTATTCAGATGGTCTGTGTGAGTAAAGATTGATCATAGAATTCAAGCACTGTAATATTTAGCCTAATGAACATTTTACTAATTATGCAGTTACTCACATTATTCAACTATAATTTTAGAATACTTACACTAACAGGAACACTGACATCAGTGTTTTATGTATTATAACTAGCAGTTCTGCGTGATGTAAGTAACTAGCGTTACAAGCATCGGTTCTTTATCATATTTAGTCCTCCTAAGAGCTAGTGCTCGCGAGTATGATTTTAACCACTACACTATCATTTTGGGGTTAATGTTCCTTGCAAATAACAGGTCGGGAATCAGTGATATTTACTTTTATGAAAAATCAACCATTGTTCAGAATAAATTTGCTCAAAGTTTTATGGCGTGTTTTCTTTTTTTGTAATAGTTAATTAGGTTTGACGGCGGAATTTCTGATACCAACACAGATACAAACATTTGTATGTTTAAATATATACGCACTAACGTTTATGTGAACAATACATGTTTGTGTGTGTGACCCCGAACGCAGTTATAACGTTCCAGTATTCAAATATTCAAATATGTATTGTAATTATCATGACAAAAGGAAAACAAATAATTTTAGTTTTCTGAAAAGAAAACTATTGTGCCGGTTTTGCCTGTCCGTCCGCACTTTTTCTGTCCACACTTTTTCTGTCCGCCCTCAGATCTTAAAAACCACTGAGGCTAGAGGGCTGCAAATTGGTGTGTTGATCATCCATCCAATCATCCCCCTTGCATACCTTCATTTGAGTCTTTTATATTATTTAAGGTTAAAGTCAGCCAGTTGCATCAAGCGATTAGGCCAGGCCACCACCCGGCCATCTTTTTTTCCTGGTCCGCGGCTCATACCGAAAGATAGATCCAATTTGGTGGCCCTTTCTGACTGAAAATATTGCCGCAGAAACCAGCGCATTTTTACGTGTTTATTTTTACAGTTACTGAAGTACATACGTATGTATGTAAAACGTGCATGAGAATGTGTGCATGTTAGTGACTACCTGCACTCAAATAGTCGAGAATACATTGATCGTACGTGTATATTTTGTGAGGCAAGTACGCTTTATATGTAAGTATACATAAATCATCCATGCTTCTTATATATTACCCCGTAATTGTGCGAAAATAAAACACGCACGAGGACTGCAACAGCACTCAGCATCGCTAAGGACAGAATAACTAATATCCATTACACAAAGGCGCATTGTCACCGTACTTGTAATTTGCCTGGATGATAGTGTGCGCCGTTAACACTCAGGTTTATGGCCGCTATCCATCAAGGAAATTATACCCTTCTTCGGGTATAATAAGAAACATCTGCGTGAAATATTGTGCCCGCAGTTATAAAATCAGCTGGGAATAAAGTAATGAAAGTGACGGAGTCACTGCCGAGGGGATTATGGTACGCTCGCTGTCTGTCGTGAAAATTAAATTGCTGTCATCATTTGTAAGAATTTAACGTAGGTGATTGTCAATAGTATTTTAATGTTAATGTTCTGTGGATTTTAATTTATTTATTATGTTCATAAAATTTCAAACTATAACAGATGTATTCTTGTTGAAATATTTTTTCCCAAACTACTTCATTTATTTATAAAAGAAATGTTGTTTTTGGTTCGGTATTCTCATTTGCCATATTTCGTGACAAAGAAAAGAAAAATGATGATATATAGACCCAAAAATAGCAGCTGGTTCATTTTTTAGGAACTTCATCTATTAGTCGACTGTACCGTAGATAAATTTAATGACACATGCATGCAATTCCCCCTTGATACCTTCATTTTTCCTCTTTTTTTTTTTATTTTACCCTGTCCGGCAGTTCATCAAGCATTCTGCTTTTTTTTCACTTTTTGGTTTTTTCATATCTTTCATTCTTCCTTTAATTCTTTTAACACTTATATATTGCTGACAGTCTGGGAAACGAAATTGATGCTGATTCTTCATTTTGTTTTTAATGGCAATTGGCATTAGAAAAAAAATGTCTACCTGATATTCAACCCTCTTTCTTAAAGTTGGTTTTTTTCTGTTCCTTTTATAATGCTTAAAGCGATACATATCACACCACCCATTTATCCACCCACTTTCATTACTTGATATTTCCTTTTGTGTGGCGAATGGCTTTTTTTGCCCCAGTACCTGGTATTAGGCCCAAAGTGCCTCACATACATTCACCGTCATATTTAATCACACAAATTTTTTTTTCAAACGTTTCTTGCAAAACTTCATTTTTTTCAGTTAAACTATTTTGTACCATTAATCCGATTTAATACCGGTAAGACTTTCGTTTATTATCATAGAGGAAAAAAATTAAGAGTTTCAGTTTCATACACACACCTGAATATCAATGAATGAACTTATTCCAGTGCTGTAGTTGATATTCCCAAAAACTTCAATACCAGTGTTTTCAACCTTTCCTTATCGCAAAAGCTGGAATTTTCCTTAAATATTTAGCTTTTCAATAGGTATGTGTAATTTGTATGTTTTGTATTTCAAAAATTTACTCTTTTCATGTATATATTTTTACCACTTCACTTACTCCTGTTACATGATACCTCACTAATCGTTAGTCCTTCATCATCGCTCATTTAGTGCTGTTGGACTTTTGTGTGCCTTTTGATTCTCGATATTTCAAGAGTTCTGTCCTAAAATTCTTGTTTTCTGATTCCTTCACCTCGTGGTCCTTTTATAATGTCAGCATACATACGAGCTACTTCTTCCATACGCAACATTGCATCCCAACCCCCATTAGCTTTCCGGCATAGGGCCACCATCCGTTCTAAACATTTGAAGGGCATGTTCATGTTTTACAGTTGCTCATGTTAAACACTTGATTAATAAATGAAGGCTTTTATAGTCTATATTAACTTGCACTGTCGAATCTCATACCAAGACAGCAGCGCCATTTTTTCCTTTATCACTTCCCACTATCCTGCTTCTTCTTCTTCTCTCTCTCTCTCTCTCTCTCTCTCTCTCTCTCTCTCTCTCTCTCTCTCTCTCTCTCTCTCTCTCTATTGATTTTTTAACAATGAGAGTCAGTTTTCTTTAAGTTTCTAGATTTATGGTTATCCACAATTTTTTTTAGCGCTTATGTTCTCTCATTTTCAGTGTTTTATAATTAGTAACTTGATAAATTAATTCCAGTTCTCATTGCAGACTTCATATTACGTCAGATGATACAAAATATGACATATAAATTATGTATTTTTTGACATAATGTCAAAAGATTCAGAAATATTTTTGTCAAAGATGCAGAAATGGCATTATATTTCTGTATTGTACTGACGTTGTGAAGGTATGATGTTGAAGACAAGATCATACCTTCACAACGTCATGACATCACCGACTTTTTCTGTTGTCATCAACTTAAGTCTTTGATTTCAAATAAATTTGGGTTAGAATTAATGTTTTGGGGAGTTCCAGGCATGTAGTCTCCTATAGCAGATTCAAAACAGATTTGGCTTACTTATAATTCTTTCGTTTACAAAACCTTAGCCTCTTATGGTCTTCCTTACTTCTCTGGCTTTTCCCATAACTCTCAACAACCCTTCATACAGTAATTCCCCATCCCCGACCAATGCATACTATGAATCATCTTTACAAAGTAACTAGTTCCCTTTTCCTTTTCTTTAGAATCTTAAACTATTTTATACACAAGTACTACGTCTGCAGTGTATCTTGCTGCTGGCATGTAAACTAGAATAATAGAGATATATGCTGGTTTTGCGATTATCTTGTGCCTGTCTGGCATATACTGACTGTGGCAAAGATGACGATAGTTGTACATCAAAAATGTGGCAGTCGGTAAATTGGAAGGAATTATTTGGCTTTTGAATTGTGATTTTCTGTCACCGTACTTGTTAGGCTGGGCGTTCTGAGAGGTTAATATTTTCAGTTTAGCTATATCCGGACGAATTCGTCAGTCATTCGATGCATAATTATCTTTCTTCTGTATGTGGATGTAAGCTCCTCTCTCTCCAACCTCAGATTCTAACCTTTATACCGGTTTTTTCCAATTACTATTTTCTTCCCCACGTGACCCCCTTAGAAAAATATTATCTGCGATTCGCTCATCCATCCATCCATCCATCCTCCTCCTCCTCCTCCTCCTCCTCCTCCTCCTCCTCCTCCTCCATCTGCTTTCCCTCCTCTTTGGGGAGATATCTCTATCCTTTCCTCCCCCATTCCTCCATTACCTCCTCCCCCTTCTACCTAACTCCCAAACCAAATGCGTGAATTCGGAGTTGTAAACTTCTCAAACTTATTTCTTGTAACGAAGTTTTGATTGCAAGGCGCTTCTCACCCAATCTGAAATATTCGAGAAAAAAAATAACAAAATTCTATTTCGCACACACCCTCAAAACTCACTCAACCAAAATTATCGAATAGGAAACGGAGACTTACCGAAATTAAATGTGGGACATCGCTCAGAACGATAACATATATATGTAAATATTCAGTAGAAAATATTAACTATCAGGGTTATTTTTATTGTCATCGACACTGGGAAAATGTAGTGCAGTGTTAAAACTACATGTTAGCGACTGCATACCAAATATACTTTTAAAAATCTCAAGATTTACTGGAAGATATGGTTTAGGCTCAGATTTATTCAAGCGGTGATGTAGCCGTCAACGTTAAATAAACAAGTAAACAAGTGTCTTCGGTGCAATCGAGTTTTCTGTACAGCGTATTATGCTGTATAAAATTCTCAGCCACGGCTCATGAAACTCTTAAACCGCGGCCCATGAAACTTTCAGCCGCTGCCCATGAAACTTTCAGCCACAGCCCAGTGGTGGCCTGTATTGTTGGCACCTATAGCTGTGCCAGACTCACGATCATGACTGACTTTAACCTTAAATAGAATAAAAACTACTGAGGCTAGAAAGGCTGCAATTTGGTATGCTTGATGATTGGAGGGTGGATGATCAACATGCCAATTTGCAGCCCTCTAGACTCAGTAGTTTTCAAGATGTGAGGGCGGGCGGACAAACAAAAAGCCATCTCAATAGTTTTCTTTTAAAGAAAACTAAAAGTCAGTATTAAAATGTGACAAGTAAAGAGAGTTGGAGGAGGTTGGCCTCTGACGAGCGTTGGCTTGAAAATACCAAACGGAAGGACAATTGCAGCAGAAATGAAGTGCCATTTTTCCAGTCCTAACCATATATAAGAATAAAATAATATTACTTAGTTTAAATATTAAGAAATTGAGAAAATGCCGTTGACTATTTCCTAGGTCTTCTGATTTGATGGGTAATCCATGTGCTTGGAAACAACCGAGAACCTCAGATGGTGTTTAAGCTTTTTAATTATATGAAGGAAGACACTAATAGGCTTAAGCTACGACAAAGGTGTCAGTGTAATCACAAAACATTCTTAGATGTCCGTGTCATATGAATATAACCACGCAAAAGCATAAAAAAAGACGTCTTCAAAATAACTGAATTAATATTGATGTCAGCATTTTCTCTCCGTAAAGGACTGCTTCAGGGCGAGGAGCTTTCTACCTAAAGTTCAGGGCGAGAAGCTTTCTACCTAAAGACTTTTATTATCCCTTTGAAATAACCAGCCGTCCACAATTTTTATCAGAGTATCATGAATATAATTTAAGATTAAATTAGTGTTTGCTAGCTATAATGGTTTGCAGAGTTTAATGACTCCGTTTACTTAACCATATAATAGACAGAGGGACTTATTTAACTAAATGGCTATGTTTAACCCAGTGACAAAAAGAAAAACAATGTATCGGCCTGCTGACGTGGACTATCGGTTTTATACTCCTTTAAATCCATATTGCTTGCAATAACTCCAGTTAAGTTGTAGTGACAAGACCGATTTTACCTCAGGAATTATTGTCGACCAATTTTTCTTTAAAAAAAATTATAAATGGAAATAGAAATCTCTGTTGGGATGCATTCGTTTGGTTTCCTTCAGCTTATCATAAAAAAAAAAGAACTGAAACTGGCTACCCAAGCTAAATATGAAAAATCCTCTGAAAAATCTAAGGAACTCAATAAAATATTACTTAAACAGAAAGACATCTTCATGTAATTGAAAAGTTACTGTATAGAACCAACATTCTTATGTTAGTAACTATTTCTGTACTTTGCATGAAAATTTTATTACTTAAAGGGGAGTAGACGCGAAAAGGATTTTAAAAAATCTCTTAAAATGTACCAATAATGTACTTAAAAGCATGAACGCAAACTTATCAAAGCGAGTGTACATCCAATGGCTTTATAAAAACCATTCTAGCAGTTACGCAATGAGAATCAAATGTCTAAAGAGTTATCATAAAAAAATTAAGTCCACAGAGTTTGAAAGACATGTTACTATAAAACATCGTAAATCAGATCAGGAACAACGTCCACTTAAGTAATTTAAAAAAAATCAAGATGCTTTTTTTATACTTCTGTTTAATTGTGATTTTGAAGGAAGTTGACAGCTGCCACGGGCTAAAGCCAGTATTGGCGAAAGACGTATTTCAAAGCGTTGCACAAAGTCTCTCATTTTTATTCAACAGTCAACAAAGATCATTCTTTTAATTGCCAAGGGTGGGGAGGAGGACCTTGGTCTCCATTAGCAAGAATCGTCGCTGCATGACGGAGGAATTACTGCCTAGTGTTTAGAAAGAACTTTAAACCTTAGGACAAATAAATCGTCACGGAAATAACTAATGCTAAACGGAATTAGGGAAAGCGACCAGGGGAGGAAAAATTATGTCAAAAATTATCAGGTTTAGGATTAATATAATTAATTAGAGTAATGACTTAATAGAGCAAGGCAAATGAGATAATCAGTAGAGAGGAGCGACATAACAGAGTGGAATATAATTAGCAAATTCAGAGGCTCCGGTAATTGGGGGAGATGTAAACAGGTATAATGAGTTAATTTGATGGTGATATTAATTCTTACTGAACTAGATTAGCTTAGTTCACCTCCATTCAAATTAATGGTAAGTAAAGGGACGAATGAATTATGGAATGCTGGAGAGAGACTCTTTTCACGCGAGCTCGAATTTATACCTATAGAAATGCAAATGTTATTTTCTACTAACTTGCTTAACAAGCATTTTAATTACCTTGAGTCCAGGTTAATTATGTATATGTATTTGCATGTAAGTCAGCCTCTGGCGTTCTAAAGTTTTTTTTTTTTTTATTTTGGTGATGTTCTTGATGTCTGCTAGCTATAATCATAAATAATTAAATTTGAATGACGGGGAGCATATAGCTCTAAGTTTGGTCATTATTTGTTTACATACACACACACACACACACACACACACATATATATATATATATATATATATATATATATATATATATATATATATATATATATGTATGTATATATATATATATATATATATATATATATATATGTGTGTGTGTGTGTGTGTATATATATATATATATATATATATATATATATATATATATATATATATATATATATATACACTTACATATATACATACATACATAATTACATTTTTAAGATCAACTTAGCACTTTATTTGCTCTCCAACTCCGCACTGCTGGGTCTGAAAGTTGAGTAAAATTCTTTATATTAGACGGTTGCTTGCCTGGAAAAAAAAACTCAGTTACTGAGTACTTACGTTCCAACTTTTTTATGACGTTTGTGGGTGAATTGCTAACGCCCTGGCCTCTCATTTGGAAGACCGGGTCAGTCCCGAAGGAGTCAGAAATTAATATGTCATGTATGTGTATATATATATATATATATATATATATATATATATATATATATATATATATATTATATATATATATATATATATATATATATATATATATATATATATATATATATATATATATATATATATATATATATATATACAATATAGACAAATATGTATGTACGTATATGTATACCTTAAGATAGCCTTGCTTTTGATCTTTTCACATTGTTGTTCCGTTTTAGAAAATTTATATATATATGCACATTTCCGTTTTCATCTCCAATTCCGAAATCATACAACCTACGCATTTTTACATTACCATGGAAGCCTTTTTCTATTTCACGGATGGAATCAGAAAGATAAAATGGATGGTTGTGTTTCAGGATGACACCTGTTGTGTTACTCATCAGTAGTCTAAACCCCAAATATTAGTAAAGAATCGATATTGTATGTTGATAAATTGTATTTTTTATAGTTATGTAAAATAATTATTACAGGTGTACAAAGAAAAATCAATGGTTTTTGTAATGCGGTTTCATTGGTTTCATTTGAGGGTTTTTCAATGCCAGAGTAAATGCCGGATGAATTGCTAGCTTTTTGTTTTAATTACTTTTGATTTGATGTGTTCAATAAATTTTTGTGTTTTTAGAAAAATTATGAAAAGTAATTCTAATTCATGATGTTGCGTGTTAGTATAAAAATAACAGCCTTTTATTCTCTTGAAATTGTGTAAAACTCTCCAAATGAGCAAATCGTGCAACATGAATCATGAGGTTATTTAATCGAATTACATTTTTCCAGAAAGTCATGAATTTTGAACAGGGTAATGAAGATTTTGTCCAATATTTTATCGATTGATAAGCTAGTATTACAAGTGAAAAATGCAGTCTAGTTCTCTGTACAGCGTATAGTGCTGTATGAAACTCTCAGCCACGGCCTGGTGGTGGCCTGTGCTGTTGTCACTTATAGCGGTGCCAGACGCACGATCATGGCTAACTTTAACCTTAAATAAAATAAAAACTACTGATGCTAGAGGGCTACAATTTAGTATGTTTGATGATTGGAAGGTGGATGATCAACATACCAGTTTGCAGCCCTCTAGCCTCAGAAAGATTTTAAGATCTGAGGGCGGGCAGAAAAAGTGCGGACGGACAGACAACAGTTTTCTTTTACAGAAAACTGAAAAGTGTGCAAAGAATAAGGGAAGTGTATCCAGCCTTCCGGAATGGCTTCAGCGTTTCCTAATAAGGGCAATACATAAAACGTTCCCGTGATTATGCTAATGGTAAATACACACCGGACCTCTGACGCGAAAGGCCGAATACGAAAGTCCGGCGTTTGTGCGTAAATATTTTTCCGGGAAGAAAATGCAAACATATCCTTTATTACTTCCAAATAAACTCGGGACTCTTTGGGCACAGCAAAAAAATAGCTCGAACGAACGAATGTATGCCAGTGTTAACGAGGTGTAAACGAGACTATATATACGAGCGGCAGAAGCGAAAGAATTAAAATTAGGGGCCTCAAGACGTTAAATAGCGCCGAATTTATGGCGACCAGATGTTGCCAGCACGAAGTAAGATTGGTTGTCTCGCACTTAATTCAGAACTTGAAATTTCCAACCCACCGCTTTCTCTTGGGGGTAAGTGGGTAGGGCGAAGTACTTGCATGTTCACTTTGCTATTTTAGGTTTGTTATTATATAATTTGTAGGGTTTCCGCCGTCTGCTGTACTTTGAGCTAAAAACGATTCGTTAACTGGTAGCCTACCAAGGAGAAATGGCTCGTTTCTTTACATTAAATTTGAGATGATTCTCTCTCTCTCTCTCTCTCTCTCTCTCTCTCTCTCTCTCACACAATAGGTCACTCAATTCTTGCATGGTTTATTTTTTTTTCTTAAAATTAAAACAAAAGTTGCTTTCTCCTTACCGACATATTAGAACTTGGGCATTTTGCATTATTTCCATGACACTTGGAATTATGGGTTTTGGTTATATCGCTTACATGCGTTTTGGAGCAATGCTTTGTGTGTTTCGCTTTCAAGAAGGCATTTAAGCAGTGCATAGTGTGTGGTATTCTGGAGTACATATTCAAGTTTTGGAATCTGTTCACTTCTTACTTTCGTATTCAGGATATTCGTTTCATTAATAGTTTTTTTCACTTTTCACACGCATGTAACCCATCCGTCCAGCATCATACTTAAATTTTCATAGGATTCCTCGCAATTAGAGCAAGTAAAATAACAGGATTCCATAATAAGAAGATGAGTAAAGCCTTTTCATTTTCCACGGAACACGAATAAGATTCGCTTTATCGTCAGGTAAGGCCCGATCATTTTAGGCGAGGTTAAGCTCTTTCACGATTCTGTAGTTTTGTCATCCTTGAGTTTTGGTACTCTGTTCTTTGTAGATTTGTTATTCTCATTCCTCATTTACCGTAGTTTATCCAGTGTCAGAATTTTTGTTCTTTTCCGAACAGGGATCGTTAACAGCGGATACCCAAATTCAATGGAAATGTTTGTACGCTATTAAGGAAATATACAAGAATGTTTGCAGATGATAACAATATTGAACAAGGTATTGATTAAAATTGTGTTGCAAGAAAAATAAATTTCAAAAGGAGAATTTAATGTACTGCTAGTTACATCTGAATTTCCAAGTGGTATATGGGCAAATGAAGGTATTAGTATAGGAGAGGAAGAAAAAACGATCGTATGGAATGGGCTGTGCTTGCAAATCGTTCAGGAACGGACAGAGAGAGAGAGAGAGAGAGAGAGAGAGAGAGAGAGAGAGAGAGAGAGAGAGAGAGAGAGAGCTGGGTAAGGATTGCAAATGGATGAGCGAAGTAGATGGGCGAGATGGCATCATAATAAGAGAAGAAGAAGAAGAAGAAGGAGAGAGGAGAGCAGAGAGAGAGAGAGAGAGAGAGAGAGAGAGAGAGGAGAGAGAGAGATTTGCAGGGGCCAATGGACGGTTTGAATTTAGCCAATGGTTACGCGCATATGAGCCACCTCTTGCTACTCGTGCATAATGATTTTCGATAGTTTCCAGCGGGGGAACGGCCATGAAGTTTGCATACAGTACTGTCTGTGTTTGAGAACCTCTCATAGTTTTTCCACTTGTCTAGGCATTTGGTTATGTTTATTCTCGTTTATATTATTAGAGAAATGTGATTCTCTGATCTTTTTGTAATGTAGTATATGTTTAATTGGATCAGAGTTGTGCAAAATTATTACTTGAAAATAAATAAATTAATTTAGGGAATTTGTATTACACTCTAGGAATAGATTTAAGCGAAGAGATTTAATTAGCATAGACTTTTTCATCAGCTTTTTAATGTTTTAGTTTCCTTGACCAAATACCTCAGTCTAGACTGTTCAGATAGACGTATTGTCTTTTGGTAAAGCTTCTGCACGTTCCCTTTATAAAAATGGCAATCGAATTATTGTTGAAGAAAAATAGTTTTTATTAATTATTTTATATTTAAAAAGTGAAGTGGGAATTGGTTGTTACTTTTCAAGTGTATTCTAGATCAAATATTATACTGCACTCGTTGATTGCAATGAAAATATCTGTTCTATATATGTTTAAATCATTATTTGCAGATGACACGTCCGTATTAAAGTAGACCAAATGCTTAACTCGATTGCATTATCTAATGTATAGACGTTAATTCTGAATGATTGATGGGGCTTTATGTCTGTCACAAATAAAACAATGCAATTTTTCATTACTTTTGAATCTTAGAATTGTTTCAGAATCACATATTTTAAGGCTAGTTACAAGATATTTGCCTCTCTCTGTAATGAAAAGCATGCCAGCTGATTTGTAATATGTAATTGAAATTTCACGAGTAGTAGTCTGGCGAATCATTTGAGTATCACCAGCACTCTGCATATCGTGATGGGTTTAGATTCCATTGTACCTTGATACCCTCATACGGTATATAATAGGTTGGGGTTTAGATTCCATTGTACCTTGATGCTCTCATACGGTATATAATAGGTTGAGGTTTAGATTTCCATTGTACCTCGATACCCTCATACGGTATATAATAGGTTGAGGTTTAGATTCCATTGTACCTTGATGCCCTCATACGGTATATAATAGGTTGAGGTTTAGATTTCCATTGTACCTTGATACCTCATACGGTATGTAATGGGTTGAGGTTTAGATTCCATTGTACCTTGATGCCCTCATACGGTATATAATAGGTTGAGGTCTGGATTCCATCGTACCTTGATGCCCTCATGCGGTATACAATAGGTTGAGGTTTAGAATCCATTGTACCTTGATGCCCTCATACGGTATATAATAGGTTGAGGTTTAGATTTCCATTGTACCTTGATACCCTCATACGGTATATAATAGGTTGAGGTTTAGATTCCATTGTACCTTGATACCCTCATACGGTATATAATAGATTGAGGTTTAGATTCCATTGCACCTTGATACCCTCATACGGTATATATTAGGTTGAGGTTTAGATTCCATTGTACCTTGATACCCTCATACGGTATATATTAGGTTGAGGTCTGGATTCCATCGTACCTTGATGCCCTCAAGCGGTATGTAATGGGATGAGGTCTGGATTCCATCGTACCTTGATGCCCTCATGCGGTATATAATAGGTTGAGGTCTGGATTCCATCGTACCTTGATGCCCTCATGCGGTATGCAATAGGATGAGGTCTGGATTCCATCGTACCTTGATGCCTTCATGCGGTATATAATAGGTTGAGGTCTGGATTCCATCGTAACTTGATGCCCATGCGGTATGTAATAGGATGAGGTCTGATTACCGCCTCATGCGGTATATAATAGGTTGAGGCATTCCATCAGTGCCTCATACGGTATGCAATAGTTGGAGGTCTGGATTCCATCGTACCTTGATGCCCTCATGCGGTATATAATAGGTTGAGGTCTGATTCCATCGTACAATAGGATACAGGTCAAGGGGTCTGAATTCCATCGTACCTTGATGCCTCATGCGGTATAATAGGTATATATCGTACCTTGATGCCCTCATGCGGTATGTAATAGGATGAGGTCTGGATTCCATCGTACCTTGATGCCCTCATGCGGTATATAATAGGTTGAGGTCTGGATTCCATCGTACCTTGATGCCCTCATGCGGTATATAATAGGTTGAGGTCTAGATTCCATCGTACCTTGATGCCCTCATGCGGTATATAATAGGTTGAGGTCTAGATTCCATCGTTCCTTGATGCCTCATGTGTATGTACAGGCGAGGTCTGGATTCCATCGTACCTTGATGCCCTCATGCGGTATATAATAGTTTGAGGTCTAGATTCCATCGTACCTTGATGCCCTCATACGGCATATAATAGGCTGGGGTCTGGATTCCATCGTACCTTGATGCCCTGAAGCGGTATATAATAGGTTGAGGTCTAGATTCCATCGTACCTTGATACCCTCATACGGTATATACTCGTATAGGTTGAGGTTTAGATTCCATTTTACCTTGATACCGCCGTACGGTATACAGTATAATGGGTTGAACAGTACTTGTTCAGTTTTAATGAGTGTCCTACATTCTTAACCGAATTACAGGAATTTTAAGATATGAATGACATTATAGCAACTCTTTAAAATAAAATGCCGTTCAGTATAAACTCTAGGCCAATTTGGGCATCGTTTCCCCATTTTATATGTAAAATATTGAGGTGATTTTCATGACGGTTACACGTCAGCTTTTTTTTTTTCTATCCCTTCACGCCATTTGGTTTAGACGGTACCCATTAGCACATTTCTGTTATTTTAAACCTTCTGCCTGCCCCCAAGAGAATTAACAAGGCAGATTTAGAGAGCATCAAAGGAAATAAGCGCTGCAATCAACGTTAAAAGATTTAAAGAATTTCCTTTATGTCCTCCTAGTAGTGGCAGGAGTTTCCATGTAGAATATGGAACAGACTATTATACGCAAGTTTTTTTTTTTTTTTTAAACAATTGATACTTATGTAGCTCTGAGTCTGCATGAAATTATAAACAAAAATAGAAGTGTTTTGGTTTTCACCTGCTGAGAATTTGTGTATCTGATGTCTGAAATTGAAACGATAACGATTAAGCAAGCGTTACGCTTTAGTTACGGGTAAAGGTTATCAGAAATAATAAAAAAAAAAAAAAGACTAGAATCTCGTGGCGCACATGAGAGTCGAAACAAAGACCAGAGCTAAAACACAGACACAAGTGGACTTGCCGTAGGGACACGCACAAGGAGGAGCGGCAGTTCGCGGAACATTTTTTTCCCATTAACTCCCCATCATGCCATTAACCTCTGCCATAATCATCATTAACCTTATCCGCCATTAACTCCTCACCCATTACCCTCCCGTCGCCATTAGTATCATCTTCAATTCAGTTATGCCGTGGACGGGCTGCGTCTCCCCTGGGGGGCTCCTGGGGAGACAGGACAGAGCTCGCCAGACAGACATTTCCCCGAGCTCTAGTAAGGCCCATTCAGATCTGTCTATGAGTCTTCTTCTTCTTCTTCTTCTTCTTCTTCTTCTTCTTCTTCTTCTTCTTCTTCTTCTTCTTCTTCTTCTGAATAGCCAACGTCGAATCACCCGAGAATACACTCGACAAACGAAAGTACTAAACCAAAACGATTCGTGGAAATTTTTTGTACCGAGCTTTTCAAACGTGGGCACATTAACATAAATGGCATTTCATATTCTTATTGACCGGTAGTTTTTTTTTTCCAAATTCTAGTTGTTCTAGAAACTACGATTGTTAACATTTATAAGGGTAGACAGATTTTTTATAAGTAAGTAACATATCTGCCTTCTAAATTGTTTTTTCATAATTAACCTTATTTAATTATGTCTTGCAATTACACTAACCACTAATACATAAAACTAAAAACCTACGTCAAGAGCACCTCTTCACTCTGTGAAATAATGAAAGAAAAAAAATTACAAAGAAATATCTGTATTCAACAGCAAAGTTAATTAGTAGTGTTTATTTTGGATATGAGCAAAGGTAATTAGTAATGTTTAGCCTGGATTTAAAAAGGCATTCTAATTTTTCAGCTCTCAGTATCTTCTCCTGGGAGGGCGTGGCTCTAGAGAGCATTACCATTACCCTTCCGTTTTTTAACATTTTGATAAGAAAAAACATTTACAGTTTAGTGCACCCTTCTCGTACAGATGGCGGTGGGGTTGTATGCCGGAAGCGTAAGGCGTTTACTAGTGGTCACCCACCCAATTATTTCTTCTTTTGAATTGAGTGTATATACTCGTATTAAATGCCTAATCTAAACTTAGATAAAGGAATAGACAGGCATACACATCCTTTCAAGCATAACTATATCTTCAGTACACACCTACGCATGGAGAGAGAGAGAGAGAGAGAGAGAGAGAGAGAGAGAGAGAGAGAGAGAGGTGGTGGGAGCTGAAACTCGCACAAGAGATTAAAACACCACCAAAGAAAAGGCTCTTACCGTTATTAAAGGATAAACAATTGTGAGAATCCATCTAGCTAAGGGGTGTAGATCGCAGGATCTTTCATGTTCCTCGAAACCTCTTAGAGAGAGAGAGAGAGAGAGAGAGAGAGAGAGAGAGAGAGAGAGAGAGAGAGAGAGAGTTGCTTATCAGTGTCTAAACTCTAAAGGATAAAGGAAGTGTATTGCTTCTACTCTGTTTGGATCGCCCCCCTTCTCTTCTTAAAAAAACTGTGTTATGCCAGTCCTCAGTTTATATTCAAGTTCAATAACCAGTGTATTATTTATTATTATTATTATCCAGAAGGTGAACCCTGTTCACATGGAACAAGCCCACAGCGGCCATTGACTTGAAATTCAAGCATCCAAAGAATATGGTGTTCATTCGGAAAAAAGTAAAAGAAGGTAATGGTGTACTTTGTTGATGGAGAATGATACGTGTTACAATATTGATCTCCAGCGCTTCGAAGGAAATTTGTAGATTTTTTATGTCTAAGATATTTGAGAACTAACGGCAAGCCTCTCCGTTGGCTTTTAATGAGACGAACGACCTTACGATTATCGAACCCGACTAATAAGTGAAAGAATAAATCTCAAAAAATTCTGCGATTGTGCTAAAATTACGTTCATTATTTCAAAGATAAAAGGAATAAAACTGGCATCATAGCATAAAAAAAATGAACTTATCTGTATCGCACTTGTACTTAGCGACCTGCAAACATCCTATTATTCCATAATTCCTTTTCATCTGCATAGCGCGGATCAGCTGGTATGCGAATCTGTGATTTTGAAAATGAATAAACAGCTTATTCTGTGTGTCGTAATCTTCTTTGAATCTGAATATTTGCGCAGCTTTCAGTTTATATGCGGCCGCATTTACGTGTATACTTACGCTTTATACATACATACGGACGTGTGACGAAATTATCGCCGTCGACTTAAATCGTTATGTATCTTTTTATGCTAACCTTACCCATACTTATGCAGGCCTTGACTGCTTAGTTCGTGTCTGCACGTAGTTCCCACTCCAATTCTCCTCTCGATCTGGTAGAAGCCTTATTATCCAATCAACTGAGTTTTTCCATAAAAAACGTACATTTTTCAAAGGAATTGTTCACATTTCTTGCTAGATAAGCTTAGAACTACAAGTACTAGTGCTGGTCTTCTTGATGTAACCTTTCTTGCTAATCTCATTTTTAGGGAATAATTTTTCTTCCATGCTGCTTTGTCCAGATCTTCCTTCATTTCTCCTTTTTGTTGTAAAAGTGAGTGTTTGGAATCTTGTGATTCTTCTGTGCTTCCACTAGACTGACAAGAAGACCTTTCTGTGAATATTCTTGCACGGAGAAGAGTTCCTCCCATAAAGATAACTCAGTATTTTATGTCTGCTGTTATTTCGGATTGGTCAGCTATTAAAGAAACAGTGCACAAGGTGTTGGACAGTCAGATAAATAGTCTTCTGTAACCTTAGCTGCTAATTTTATTTAGGGAATCCCTTTTCTTCCACGCAGCTGTATCCAGATCTTCCTTCATTTCTCGTTTTTGTTGTAAAACTGAGTTTTTGGAATCTTGTGATTCTTCCTGTGCTTCCACTACAAGCAGCAAGAAGACATTCCTGCCCTAAGTTAAGTACATCTTAGTTTAACCAGACCACTGAGCTGATTAACAACTCTCGTAGGGCTGGCCCGAAGGATTAGATTTATTTCACGTGGCTAAGAACTAATTGGTTACCTAGCAACGGGACCTAGAGCTTATTGTGGGATCCGAACCACATTATAACGAGAAATGAATTTCTATCACCAGAAACAAATTCCTCTAAATCTTCATTGGCCTTTCGGAGAGTCGAACGTTGGGCCAACAGTGTGCAAGCCGAGAGCTCTACCCACCCCTCCAATGAAGAACTGACATTCCTGCCCTAGATCTTGCATGGAGGAGAGTTTGTCTTTTAAAAATTACTCGTTCTTTTATGTCCGCTGCTCTTTCCGACTGGGTAGCTACTACAGAAACTATATTTTTAAAATTTTGGACATTCAGATAGTCTTCTTTTCTTTGAGCAGCTGCTAATATAGTCATTTTTCATCTTGATATAACAATCTACCTTGGCTCGATGACGTACTTTAGATTTTTACTAGATATTTCGCTGTAGCTGTCTATGCCATAAGTGATGAGTTGCAGTGTCCTTTTTACCAGAACAACCATTGAACACGCTTGGTATATCTACCAAAAGCACTCTTGAACATACCAATTTCTTTAGAAATGGAACTCGTATATATCTACCTCGCTACATGTGTTCTAAATTGTACTGTTTTACTGCCTCGCTTTTGAGACGGCGTTGGTGTGAAGCAAACCAGTGTTCAAAGATATCGTTTATATGGCCTTTGCATGGCTCAAGGCAACTAAATATGACACCTGAGATGCCCAGCAGGCACGAAAGCGTAGGTATTTAGTTAATAAGGACAAACATAATTGTGAAATAGGTTAGTGCCAAAAAAAAGTAGATCCTCGTAAACGGATGTTCCTACATGGAGTATGTTAAAGTTTCCTATGGAGAATTTTATATACACCCGTAATCTTGCTGTCAAATTTAATACAAGCGGATATTATGTAAATGGATAATTAAGTCCCGAATATTTCATGATACTGACTAATGTTTTTCTGCATCATTAACATCCTATTTGAGCAACACGACAGGAAATTGACGATTAAATTCACTCATTATCATTTTATCATTTTAGAACTAAAACGCAACGGTAATAATGGCGAAAGTAAGAATCACTTTAATAAAATGATTCTGTTGCCATTAAAATCTCCGGCAAGAATCATGAGAATGCTCTGCACGGCGCGTGAAATGCGTCGCTTTTATAACAGAAATTTTTTTATTTCTTTTTTTTTATTTTTTGTTTCTCGGTCTCCAGGACTGGACTTCTAAAACCCTTCTGCTGTTCATATTCTTCACGTGTAAAGATATAAAAGGAACGTTGTTAAAAAGAGAGAGAGAGAGAGAGAGAGAGAGAGAGAGAGAGAGAGAGAGAGAGAGAGAGACGTCGACGACAAAAACGTCCCATTTGGCAGACAGGTGACGGTGCCGCGTAAACCCGAGAGGGACGACTTGTCATTTCCAATTTTTGTCGCCGAATTAAAAGTTGTGCTTTTTAATCTTTCCACTAATGGGCGCCATTTTTCCTCTCTCTTCCTCCCCGCCAAGTGTTTTTCCTGGGCGTGATTTGATTATTAAGATGAATTCTCTGGTATTAAAATTGCAGTACAACTTTCAAGGTATTTTTGCTCGCCTGAGTAAATGAAGGGATTAAATTGTTTTAAGCCGATCTTGTGAAGGACAACAGCAGCCTGTTTTGAATGTCGCTGCATCTGTATGTCTCGGGTTGTAATAGTCCTTTATTTTTACTAAGTTTCTCCTCAAGGATAAAGATGAATTGTTAACTAATTAGTTTAAACTGGTACAATTGATTTATGTTATTCAAAGGTCAATCATTTCTTGATTAGTCTACTGTTACGTGGATACCAACTCAGCCTCCGCCATAAGTGGTTTCAGTAGGCTTTTGTTTTCTTCCTTATTTAAGGTGGGACAATACCAACATTCTCCTTCCAGTACGAGCAGCCCATCAGTATTTCTCTGCAAGGATATGCAGCCCCATGTACTAAGGGGTATTGACCTTAGGACCTCCAGTGCCATTTGACGCAAAGGGCCTTCGTAAAATTGTGTGACTCACGTCATTCGTAGATCTCCTCCGAGTAGGTCGGAGTCTTCCAACTTTTATGGTGCCCAGAGGAGCCCAGCTGCCACTAATCCCATACTATTCTACCTGGATGGGTGCGAAGGACATGCCCAAGACATCTCCATATACCTTTCATTATTATCTTAGCTACATTTAGAAACTGTAAATTCCTTTGTGGTGACATTTCTCACTCTCTACTACCATGTGACTCCTAATGTTCTCCTTGAAGTTTCATTTTCAAAATAACAAAATTCTTTTGGGTATGATTTTATTACCACACCATGCTTCATGCTCATATAGAAGTACAAATCGTACTAGACTAACATATAATCTTACTATCGCATGCAGTTTCACCCTGTCTGATTTCTAAATCATATTCATTATATGATTTGCAATTTTTAGGGAAAAAGAAACACAGGGTGTAAATCCTGACCGGTTTTGCCTTCGGTTTTCTATATATATATATATATGACGTGTTATTGCTATCTTACGCAGCTGTAGTTTATATACATACATATAAACAGGTACTAGCAGATGTTAAGTTTCCGGTTTTCAGTAGATATTTATGAGGAGAAAGTGCTAGCGCTACACCCAGCCCTATAGGTGGTCGAGGGCTTATGTGCCGGCAGTCTGTCTTTTCTTGGCGTTCACCCGTCTAGACACTGACCTACCCCAGCGTTGCTCAACGTTGTTGGGGAATGGGGAACGTGTTATAGTCTTCATCAATATATATATATATATATATATATATATATATATATATATATATATATATATATTATATATATTATATATATATATATATATATATATATATATATATATATATATATATATATATATATATATATATATATATACAACCCTGGAGGGTAAAACTTTGAGGGAAAAAACGAAAATCACTGCTGTGTTGTTCCATTTATTTATTGCCAGCAACTGTTCCAGACATGGCTGGTAGCTTCTTTGAGACAGAAATCCTCCTTTTAGACGATACAGATCATTGAGTATCCAAAATGAACATTCCCTTGTCTCCTGGAGTGGCAAGAAAGCTGGGAACGTTAATCCAAAGGTCTGTAGAGTATATTCTCTCAACGTAAAAGTAGACACTGCTACTGTGTTCAAAACAAGGGTCCTGGGATGATGTGCGAAGCAGGAAACGTGTTTCCGAAGAGGCTGGGATGGAGGTGGTGAATATGACAGTTACCAAAGACTTGTCGTCTTTACGACTACAAAGCTGAAAGATAATCCGTTTCCGTGTGTGTAAATTTGAGTTTTGTGTCTCGTTTGTAATTTTTTGTTGCGCATGTGTTTAATACGCCCATTTTACTATATTATCATTGTGCACCTTTTGATTTTTGCATGTGGACAAGAACGCCATTATGTGACGTTGAAAACTTCCTTTGAACATTTTTTTTAACTGTACGTGAAATGGGCAACTTCATAAACTTGTCTTTTTTTCGCGTGGCTTGTGTCTCCTGTGTTGTCTTTGTTCTGTCTCTTTCTGCTACTTTTTATTTTGTATTTTTCTTAGTGCGTGTGC
>NC_089741.1:51506857-51521857 GCF_040412425.1 Macrobrachium rosenbergii
ATTTCAGTTGTATGCAAACTGTTTCTAACTGTTATCAATTTTAATATTTTTACTATTATTCTCAATATTAGTACTGTCATTACCGTTATAATAATTACAATTTTTGCTGCTACTTCAGCAACTGTGTGGATATTGCCAATTATAATTTTTATTATTTTATCCCGTGTATCTATATTGCGTGTATTGTAGTGTTTCCACTTTGTATATCCCATGTATATGGCCCTGATTGTATATCCCATATATATGGCACTGATTGTATATCCCATCCCATGTATATGGCCCTGATTGTGTATCCCATACATATGGCACTGATTGTATATCCCATGTATATGGCCCTGATTTTTTATTCCATATATATGGCACTGATTGTATATCCCATGTATATGGCCCTGATTGCATATCCCATGTATATGGCCCTGATTGCATATCCCATGTATATGGCCCTGATTGTATATCCCATATATATGGCCCTGATTGTATATCCCATATATATGGCCCTGATTTTATATCCCATATATATGGCACTGATTGTATATCCCATGTATATGGCCCTGATTGTATATCCCATGTATATGGCCCTGATTGTATATCCCATGTATATGGCACTGATTGTATATCCCATGTATATGGAACTGATTGTATATCCCATATATATGGCCCTGAGCCGAATAGATATTATTATTATTATTAGTGTTATTAATTATTATTATTATTATTATTATTATTATTATTATTATTATTATTATTATTATTATTATTATTATTATTATTATTATTATATAGGAGGTGAAGGTCGTGTGGTCGGCTATGGGTAGGGGTTTGTTGATTTCGGTTAGGCCATTGGACAAGAAGAATGACAGAGTTCTGCTTGCCCACCCGAGCAGCCTTCCTTTGCTTTCCTTCGTTTAAAATGGAAATTCTGTCGCTAATTGCTTGAGTGACTGAAATAGTTTCCTGGTCTTCGTTTTTATATATATTTTTTTTCCTTCGGTATTTTTCTTCCATCCCTTTTCCACCGAAGGTGTGTTGTAAGTGTTTTTCTTTATCATCTTCCTTTTTTTTATAGAAACTTCAGTGTGTAATGTTAAGAACGAATCGAAACGCCTCATTATTTTCATTACGCAGTTTCTATTCCATTAGGGATGAATTACGGTGGACCTAATGAAATAAAGTGAAAAGCCGACTCCAGGCTTAAACGAACCCAGCGGAATTTCGTCCAGTGTGTCGCGGATTCTAAAGATTTATTCCAAGCACAAAAATCTTAATCGTTTACCTTGATAAAATTTTAAACTTGAATTGGAAAATGTTTTAACGTCTTTCCCTTGCCTCCATTCCTTTTCTTCTTGAAGAATAGTCTTCGGTGTTATTGCGGCAGATATAAGTTTGCTGTATTTAAAGTGTATCACTGTATATAAATTCACTGATTATTTTTTTCTTTTTCTGTAATACCTTTATGTCTTTAGAGGACGTTGTTGTGAATGACTTTACGGTATTTTATTTTTATTATCAAGTCAGTGTAAAAATCCCAAAAGATTACTACGTAGTATTGTAAGATTCGACAATTGTTTCTTTTCAGGTGAATGTAATCTGTGATTCGTCCTAAATTGTCCTTTGGTTTTACATTACCATCTTTTCTGTAGGAGGGTAGTGCCGTCAGTCAGTGCACCTCATGCGGTGCACTGTAGGCGTTATTTAAGGTTACTTTGCAGCGTCCCCGTCCCTTCAGCCCCTAACTGCAACCCCATTCATTCCTTTTGCTGTATCTCCATTCATATTGTTTTCTTCCACCTTACTTTCCAACCCTCCCAACAATTGATTCATAGTGCAACTGCGAGGTTTTCCTCCTGTTACACCTTTCAAACCTTTTTACTGTCAATTTCCGTTTCAGCGCTGAAAGATCTCATAGGTCCCAGCGCTTGGGCTTTGGCCTACATTCTATATTTTGTTCCATTCTATATTCCATCTTTATATTCATGACTAAATTGTGCATGGTTTATCATTTGTCTCCCGTGAACCGAATGTGTGAATTTTCTAGATTTGCTTATTCCGATTCCAAGTAATAACAAAGCAGGAGGTGGAGTGTCTGGATAAAGTGGTACTGAAACGTAAAAGCTTAATAGCCAGTTGCGTTCTTAACCAGGTGGTTCTTAAATCAGGGTGCGAGGATGCCTATGAATAATTAAAACAAAAAACATATTTTATATACGCATGTTATTTTTCTTAAAAATAAAAAAAATAAAAATTAGTATAATAATAATAATAATAATAATAATAATAATAATAACACACATGACATATAAAAATAATAATTATTATTATTATTATTATTATTATTATTATTATTATTATTATTATTATTACTACAGCAGTGCTCTGAGCTATAGATAAACCTAGTTCAGCAATTCAGGGAGGCAAGAACTGGCTACTGATTTGAAAGGGGTGCACATTGGAAAAAGGTTAAGAACCACTGAGTTCAAAAGGAAAGGAGCAGCAGCACTGGTCATCCAGACAATGTACTGTAGTTGAGTTGTGCATGCTTTGGTCAGCCCTCGAAATGGTGAAAACTCCCGAGTACTAGACAAGGTCGGCACACAAGCTCCTGTAACCAGTAGTGAAGCTTGCTTCAGATCTTAATGGTAGCTGGAAAGCCAGTCAGTTAATTAATAAGTTGCCTTGCTGTTTACAATATTTTTTTCTTCCACAAACAAGTTTCCTTAGTTAACAGAACCGTTTCACTACTTAAAGGTTCGAAGGTACGTGAATATGAAGCAGAATTGCTGCTCTATCTTCTGCAGTATTTAAAAAAAATGTCCGGCCCATCCTTGCTAGAAATGATTGTATCAATGATTCTACTTTAAGCTTCCTTTATATTCAGGGGTGATTTTACTGTTCCTACGTTTCTGATCATGAAATTTGATCTGCCACAGTATTCCGGATTTTTATATCTTAAATAAATAAAAAATTTTGATTAAACCATCGTCAGAAGATTTTCTGTTTAGCCAGCGTCCCTAAATTGTAATTTCTATCTGACCCATCCGCTATCATCCTTATTGACAAAACCCCATGATGTAGTGTTTACTACTCGGATTGCGGATACATACTTATTCTCAGTGTACCCAAGTGTTACACGGCCTACGTTAACTAATTCAGTAAAATATGGAAGTCTTCGTTACATTTTATAGGTGTAGATATAGAAAAACATTGCAGTAGTCTGTAAGTTTCATGCTGCTGTGTCATGTGTCACGTTATGTCTTGTGTTGTAATTCGTCCATGACTCTCTCTCTCTCTCTCTCTCTCTCTATGTATATATATATATATATATATATATATATATATATATATATGTATATATATATATATATATATATATATATATATATATATATATATATATATATATATATATATATATATATATATATGTGTGTGTATATATATATATATATATATATATATATATATATATATATATATATATATATATATATATATTTATATATATTTACACACATTATATACATACACATTGTATGTGTATGTGTAATATTGTTATTAAAGTTATAAGTGACAGAGGAATAGGTAATTATAAATTGTGCACTTTCGCAGACTGAATTAAATTTGTGCGTCAAGAAAGAGCACATGTATGGGAAGTGAGCAGACCATTATACCGAAACAATAGTTTAAATGGCCCAAGGGCAGCATGGTTGCACTGGTTGTTGTATTCTAGAGGTTGGGGGGGATGGGGGAAGGAGACCCCAGTGAGATATCTATGTGGCTTGAGGGTGGTTATGGGGGATAGGGAAGAGGGGAGGGTAGGTAGGTAGGTTGGTAGGTAGGTGAGGGGTGGAAGAAGATATTATCCTTCTGCCTTTGCGTGTACCTGACACTCAATTAAGCGCAAGGTAACGTTTCCCTTTACATTGATAAAAGAAAAGCGAGCCTCTGCTTTTCTCTGTGGCCCAATTTTTGCCTCCTTTGATGCCTCAGTCACATCATTAGCGACGAAAGAATAATCCCGAGCACCCCCTACATATACATTAGGTTATTAGGGAAGCTTTAATGAACTGGTTTCGGGTTTTTTTTGCCGGGGTTGGTTAATGCGATGGTGGTTTTCTTCTCATTGCGTAATGCTGCAGCGGCGTTCTTGTGTTTTCAAGATTCTTAATTTCCTCCGTTCAAACGGCTGTTAATCGATTGGGGGCGATTTTAATTATTAGGGGATATTTTCTCTCTCTTCTTTTTTTTTCCTGGGTGATTCGATTCGTTTGAGAAAACTCTCAGTTAATATGCGCGCGTGTTAAAGTTCGTGGAGAAAAACTCTCGGTTAATATGTATTATTATTATTCAGAAGATGCAATATGTGCGAGAATATACGTTAAATTTTGTTCAGGATAGGTCTTTCGTTTGTTACACGTTTTTGAATTACCACAAGTCATACATATTATTGTTATTATTGTATACTAAGGCTTTACCTTATTATTATTATTATTATTATTATTATTATTATTATTATTATTATTATTATTATTCAGAAGATGAATGTATGTACAGACATATGTAAATTATTTGACTGCATCAGAATATAACCCATATATATAATTATAGAGATATATACACATATATCCATTTATATATATACATATAAACAAATTGGAACCTGAGTACCACTATATATAAGGCTTTACCTGGGCAGGCTAATACTGTATATACACATATATATATATATATATATATATATATATATATATATATATATATATATATATATATATTTATATATATATATATATATAATGTGTGTGTGTTAGGATGAGTGTTAGGGATGAAGAAGAAAGGTAGACGAAAAATATAAATAAGAGACCATAAATTGTTTATAAGTCTAGATGGCATTGTAGGAATGATTGTTTAGCCGACTCCTATATGAAGCTGAAGTGTAGATGTTAACTGTGGACGATGGAAAAGTTTGACGCAATTGAGATGGATATTGGCCATGTAGTGTAAAAAAGAATTGAAAGTATGAGAAATGTGGGGATAGACAGAGTGGTGAAATGGAAATCCTGTGTGAATGGATGGGTCGTGGTGTTTTGATATGAAGTATACGCAGCAGATGCATGAGAATTAAAAGATCCATTAACGCCAATGATAAAAGCAGTCTTATCACCTTTCCTTCCTCGTTCTTTCACAAAGAATCTCCATGTGGAAAGAATGGAGGTTGATAAGCTGGTGGAAAGAGTGTATTATTCGGAAGTGTTACGAATAATATATTTTGTAATATATTTTTTTTGTATGTGTCCAGGAAGTGTCACCTTACAGTCATTCTTACATAAGAATCTCATCGCATTATCACAACAATAAGTATCAGAAATACGTATTTATAACAAATTTTTTTTCACCATCAGCCAGTTTACCTTAACGGGATGACTGCAAGGAAAATAAACGCAAACGGCAAACTCCCATGTGCGTGCACTAAGGCCACATGCGTAGAAGGATCGTCAACACCAGGGTGTCATATCCCGGATACTGAAGCCCTTCCTTTCCTGCTTTCATTCATATAGCGCTTTCTGTCTTCCTATATGTTACAGAAAGCGCTGTATGAGTGGAATGGAAGTGTTACAGAAAAGGAAGAGCTTCAATATCCAAGATATGATACCCTGTTGATGATATTTCTACTGTATGTGCGTGTATGATGCATGCACATATGGGTGTTTGCCGTTGCATTGTTTTTTTTCGTTTGAGCCATCCCATTAATGTAAACTGGCTGATGGTGAAAACAAAAAACTAGTTATATATAAATATGTATTTCTGTTTATGTGTTGGTGAACTTGATACTTGTTGTTGTGATTATGTGATGGATACATACCACATAGTCTATTACAGCATTTAACGGATTCTGAATGAAATAAGGTAAATCAAGATATTTCTTCATCAGTGATTGAGACGCTTTCGTGTGTAAAGTGACCAGATAAAATTAGCATTTTATTCACACTGTAAGAGCTGAAGTTAAAATAGGGGGCGCAAGACCAGGATTACGTGGAAAGTATTTGTCTTACAGTGTTTGCTTAGGTAACTTTTAAAAGTATTAGGGTTACTGCGAGAATTTCAGGGCACGAAATTTTAGCTCCGTGTAAACGAAGATGAGGCGTCCTGTATTCAGCGGGTTATGAATTCCATTGTTTCTAAAAAAAAAGGCCCTCTGGTAATCTTTTACCGAGGTAGTGATTGTAGGATTGTTTCGACGCCTACACCTTAAGGTTTGTCCAGTAGCATCCTTCAGTCAGCATAGTACTTAATGTTTGTTAAAATTTACCCCATTCTTACTATTTTTTCCATTAAAGTTAAAAGAAAAAATGTGGTATTGTATTGAATGTAGTTGGTAGTACCTCTTAAATATAAATTGCGTAATGTACCTTATACTCATAGTGGGGGTATTATATCATTGACGTCAAGTTCTTTCGATATTAATACCACTATCTTGCATTCGAGGAATATATTCGTTGGGAATATTTTTTATTACTTCATTTATGTTACAGCAAAACTGTGAATAAACTTTTAGGCAGATATTATTGCATCCGTAATTTGCAGACTATGAATTTATCAGAATGATTCCATTTCAGTTATGAAATGCTTTTTATGGCGAACCATCATCAGTAGAAAAATCAAACGTTGAAACATTTATTTATCAGATCGTAAGTGACGCATCAGAGTAAAATCATGAAATGCATGGTGGATTCAGAAATCAGGAATTTAGTTTATTTTCCCTTGAAAATGAATATACATTGAATTCTGTCATAATGATGGCGAGGTAATTACATGGGTTTATTGGAAGTGAGCTATTGGCGCACGCGCAAAATTAATAAGCAAGTAGAAAATTGCGGGTATGTAAACAGCGCAAAGACTCTTCTTTGTGTGTGTGTGGGGGGGTGTTGGGGGGGAAGGGGAGTGAGGTGGCTTGTTTTCAGTAAACTACAGAAAAACATGACAGAACCACGTAGCCAAATCACGCCACCGATTAATGGAAAACATGAAATTTTTGTGGTGCATAATATCATATTCTAGAATCTAGATCATCTATCTCATGTAAAATCATTGCGGATAGACACCTTCATATAATCTTCTTTCTTAATTTCTGTTTTTGAGAATGCAGATTTCGAGAGAGCAGCTTAACGAAATATTTGATTAGTTTTCTCTTTTATATTACTATAGGATTACCTTTGTTATTTACCATTTTTAGCCAGCCTACTTTGAAATTATTTATGATTTCAGTTTAATACTATTCTGTATCTAGGAGTAGTAATTTTCAGTAAAATAGCGTCTAACTTAATGAAGCACTTTTTAAAATTTACATATCTTGCAGAGAGCTTAAAAAAAATGTCAATTAAATCGCTGTCGTAGCAGAACATAATATGTCTAATAACACGTTTACCAATTTGATTACTAATGGCAAACATTAAATGCTAGTCATTTGTCTGGTGCCTCTAATTAAGGATTCCTCTTCGACATTTCCAACCGTAACCAACATCGCCTGATGTACCTCCAGTGCTCTCTCTCTCTCTCTCTCTCTCTCTCTCTCTCTCTCTCTCTCTCTCTCTCTCTCTCTCTCTTTCTAAAAATGAAATGTGAACTGGAAAACTGCAGAATAGGACATCATCCCATTACGTCCGTAATTCCTTGACGTACCTGCTTTCCATAAAAATGCTTGTATAAACATCCCATTAACTCGAAATATGTGCATTTAGACAATTTTTTTTTAATTTTTCAGCTTTGTGTTCATATGTTTACTCCCACGTTTAACTTGATACATTACGCAGTAGCTGAATTTTCGGTGTCAGCCAGGCTGAGAAGTAGTTTGAAGTGACCCTGAATTGTTGTGGTCAGGTTCGTATTTGGTCTTTGACTCCTTAACCATAACCTTGACTTTGGCCTCAGTCTGCAATGTCCAGCTTTTGTCATTCAAAAATTACTGCCATGGTTAAATTCCTGTTTGAATACTTTTTAGTTTTCTGAAAAGAAAACTGTTGTGCCGGGTTTGTCTGTCCGTCTGCACATTTTTCTGTCCTCACTTTTTCTGTCCGCCCTCAGATCTTAAAAACTACTGAGGCTAGAAGGCTGCAAATAGGTATGTTGACTATCCACCCTCCAGTCATCAAACATACCAAATTTCAGCCGTCTAGCCTCAGTAGTTTTTTATTTTATTTAAGGTTAAAGTTAGCCATAATAGTTCATCTGGCAACCATATAGGCTAGGCCAACCACCGGGCCGTGGTTAAAGTTTCATGGGCTACGGCTCATACAGCATTATACCGAGACCACCGAAGACCTTGATTATACGATGTACAGAAAACTCGATTGCGCCGAAGAAACTTCGGCGCATTTTTTGTTTGTTTTATCCTGAGTGTGACCTTGACTACACTTTAAACTCAACGGCTTCTTTAGTTTGTTTTGTATATCAATAATGAAGTTTTGTGTACATCAAAAGTTATGACCAAGACTTTGAGGCCTGGAAATACTGTATGTCCATCATCCTCTATACCTGTTTACGATCTTCCCATCTACTGTGCATCTGGACTCAAATAATGTTATTATAAGGCCTCGACTACGGATACGGACACGTTCATTTAGAGAGACTACTAGAAATACCGCTGGTTGCTGTGTACGGACCCGTATTTCCACGAAAAATTTTTTTAATGTAGTTAATTGTTCCGATGGCTTTTCTTGTTACGATTCACATACAAATGCACTTCAGTGAGTTTAGTGATATTCAGTACAGTTCGTTCAATTCTGAACACGTTGAAGTACGTAAATTTTTTATAATTCGTCAATCAGTCAGGTATATGATTATAGCATCATCCTGAGTATATGCAGATTAAGCTACATTACGTTATCTCAGATCACTGCTTACGCACAAACAAACGCTTCTATATAACCTTTTCATTTCCCTCTGTGAGCAACAAAAACATTTATTCAGACATCACAATATTAAAACCCTCGTAGCAAAGATGAAAAAATAAAAAGAATCTTAGCGGCCGTCATCGCGTTGATTAACAAATCATTTCCGCCATTTTTTTTTTTCCTTCTTCTCTCCGGGCCATAATCGCTCGTGTTTTGGGGCCGTGCGAGTGATGCAAGGCCGTAAAATTCAGCTTCTCTCAAACGCGATCGCCTCGACCTCCAGTTTACACACGGCATCAAGTCTTAATAAATCCGGCGGTTTCCCTGTCACGCACATTCATTTTTATAGCAACTCTTTCTCTTTTATTTTCACTTTAGTTTTTTTTTTTTTTGGCGGGGGGGGTGTGCGTTGGCGTCGCGTCTCTCGTAATGCCTGCACGATCAGATGTTTTACTTGAAAGACGCAATGAATATTTAAAAAATTATTGATGGTTTCTGTCTCTCCATATGCTTTCAGGATTTTATGGCGGATGTTTAGTTTTAATTTTATATCTCGGTCTTGGGTTCAGTACTGTCTGCATGACTCTACCATCATTATTATTGTGTTTCATCCTTTCATTAGCTGTTCGTCTCATTTTCCACAGGCTAAGCTCATGAACTCTTCCCATTCTTATTCTCAAGTCTTCGAGCCATAATCATGCGATGTAAAAGGAGCCCTTTCATAAAAACTCGACCTAAAAAATCGTATTGGGAGATAGAAACAGTCTTTCAAAGTACACAGGACTAAAGACTAATCGCAAAGAATCAGAAAATCTGGTGAACTATTCTTAATACTTCAGTATTTTAAAGTTCCATGTCCCGACTTCGGTAAGAGTGGATCTTTAATCAGTTGAAACGTATTGAATTGAACTGAATATAGAATTTAGGCATAAGGCCACGCCCTGGGACCAAAGGTCATTCAGCGCTGAAACAGAAATTGACAGTAAAAGTTTGAAAGGCGAAACAAGGAAGGAAAACCTCCCAGTTGCACTATGAATCAATTTTTAGGAGCGGGTGGAAAGTAAGGTGGAATAAAGAGAATATGAAAGAAGGTACAGTAAAAGGAATGAAAGGCACGCTCCAAAGAACCTTATGTAATGCCTGTAGTGCACTGCGTGAGGTGCAATGAAGGCACTCCCCATCAACGGGGTCAGTTGACACGCAGAATAACACTTGAATGGAAAGCGTTCTGGATTATCTTTTCTTCATTGTACCGTAATGTCACTTCCAGCATTTTAACGTTTATTGCTGTTTTAGATGCAATTAAAAATGTTTTATATATATATATATATATATATATATATATATATATATATATATACATACATACATACATACATACACATACATACATACATACATTTCAGTAAGAGAAACTAAACAGGTAAGGTTGTCAATCAGATTTTTTCCTCCCAAACAAAAGTAATTTTAATTTATTGGTATGATGTGCTGAAATTGAGAGAAAATGTATAATATTAATAGCCGATTTAGACACAATAAACTTTCAGTGCAAAGGACAAGTGAACTGAGAAGCCACTACTAAGGTGCGCAACAATTTTACATGAAAATAATTCGGAGAGAGAAAGAATGTGAGCGAGTACTTCCTAAACTTAAGATTCCAGTGGGGTTCTGGGGGAGGACAGGAGCGAAGGGGGCTGGGGGGCTCCTAAACTGCCCAGTACAACGAACAGAGAAAAAAAATGAGAAAAAAGAATCTAATTAAGGAAAAGCAAACACGGCGCCAAAAGGCTTGACGAGGGGAAAGAAGGTTGTTCACTTGTACTCGAACTAATAGCCTATTACGGGAGATGTAAGGCGGTTAGAGGATCCACCACCAATTCTCGTGGCCTAAACATAAATAAGCTCCGTAAATTAATTTAAGTCGAGCGAGGGGCAGAATTGTATCGCCAAAGAATTCCCTTGCTATTAATCGTGATGGCGAGAATAACTACGTTTCGGAAGTGTTAAGAAAGTTATCAAGTTGATAGCTGCTAATACTATAATTTATATTATTTTGATATAAAACAATAACCGAAGTATTGGTGGTGAAAGGGAATATGGTAAAAAGTTCGACGGTAAACTTACGCGTTGAAAAATTCAAATGTTCCGAAATAATTATTTGCTGGGACACTTTGAAATCAGACGACAGTACTGAATATATATATATATATATATATATATATATATATATATATATATATATATATATATATATATATATATATATATATATATATATATATATCTTCATAGTTGTTGAAATGTACCCAACATATTTGCTGCGAGGTGTCTATTTTCCATGAAAAGTAATGATTTATTATTCTAGAGTCACAGGAATAATGCTTTAATGTTATCTTACTAAATTTGATAAAAAAAAAATGTGAACATTTCGATTCAAATTATTTTGTTCACCTTGTACATTTATTACAATTTGGTGACATTTGCAAGGTTTGAGTTAAGAATACAGGTGACAGGAATTGGGGTGAAAAGAATAAAAATGATATGGTAATACAAATGCTGCGAATGATTCTGTTTGCAAAATATTCTCTTTCTTTTCACGCGTCTCCCATTTCGGTTTCCTTCTCTCCTTTTATTCATTATCATTATTTTTTTTTACCGCTTTGCTGTGCGTCTAGAGAAAATGATACACTTCAAGTTTAGAGTCATACAATTCCCCAAGAGAGAGAGAGAGAGAGAGAGAGAGAGAGAGAGAGAGAGAGAGAGAGAGAGAGAGAGAGAGAGAAATGTAAAGAAAAAAAAAAACTTGGCGTTTAGTTAAAAAGTGTACCGTATTTCCCCATCAGAAATGACAAAACATTAGTGGTAATGTTTCTTTTGTGGAAAAACTATCTGATGCGTTGACTTGTAAAAATCAAACATCTGTAAAACTCCCTCCTGACGTGAATTTATGAAATGTCATATGAGATCCCAAGATTAGGGGAAGAACAAAAGTTGTCAAATGTGGGAATACTAATGAGAAGGATAAAATAAAGTGTGTAGCACATACAGCGGGTGTAATGTTTTATCTGGTTTTCGTTGTATTGACGATGGTAAAAGTATTAATAACTGTAATATTTTAGCATTTCATCTTTATTTGTCGGTATTATGATAATCGTATAGATGATGGTGATAATTATTTTCTCGTTATTCTCCTTTGACATCGAAGGTTGTACTTTGTTCTTTCCTCCCAAAAGTCTCCCCATCATTAATATTGTGATCGTTACCTAACCATTTTTACTTCTGGTGATAAAAATATGCATTATTCTAAGACATTTGGTGGTATTCGTTTTTGCGGTATTGGTAATCCTAAAAAAAGAGTTAGCTTAAAGAAACTGGCAAGTCTAAGCTAAAGGACGCAAAAAGGAAAGAAACTTGCAAGTCTACGCTAAAGGACGTAAAAAGGAGCAGGACGGAATAAAGGAGGGAAGTGACCCCGTCTCGAGTCTAGCAATCCTCAGGGAGAAAGCCCTCATTTGCCCACTGAGGAAACCTCCTCCTTCTCGGGCGTCCAGTTTGAAAACTCATTAAAACTGGAAAGAGAGTTTAGAGTAATGGTTGTGTTGCTTCCAGGGCCATTATCGAGACACTTTGCCACTTTATTCAACAACTTGGAGGCCTTCCGCGCTGAGCCGCTGGAGTGGATTGTGTCGTTTTGTTGGCCTTCCTCGGCGGAGGAGAAGCCGGGCGGCCTTGTGATTGGAATCCGCGGCTGTGACCAGTTTAAGACGGGAGAGAGATTTTGTGCTTAGATTATGAGCAATTATTTTATGTGTAGGTATATCTATATGAATTCGTGAGTTTAACAAAACATTACTTTAACAAATCTTCGTTTTATTTTCATTTTCCATAGGGTTTAAATAGTTAGCTAAGTTGGCACATATATAGTTCAGCGTGCATGATGTGGACCATTGAAAGTATGTATATATATATATATATATATATATATATATATATATATATATATATATATATATATTTATATATATATATATATATATATATATAATATATATATCTTTTTTTTTTTAATGTGGTTTCATATGTTAAGAATTGATAAAAATGTGAAAAAGTGTGTGCGTGTGTGTGCGCGAGCGCGTGTGCGTGTGTGTGAATTTACGGTCTTTTTTCCTGTACCCGCATCCTATGACTAATCAAAAGGTTTTTTAAGATTTTTAAACGTAGAAGCTATCTTATCTGGCAAAGAAGGAATACCTACCTTTCCCCCACCCCGCCCCCAACAACCCCACCCCACCCAACATTTTTGTTTCTCTGAAATCCCGGCGGAATGAATTACGAACGGTGTTAAAAGATTACAGCTGAAAGAATAAAGCAAACAGGGTGAACGTAGCGAGCTTAGTTTTAGGCATGCAATAAAGTTTGTATTGCTCTTTTTCCACTTCTGCGTTGGCACCATATTTTGTGAAATAGTTAACCCCTGAAATTATCCGTGGTCGACTTTCTGCTCGTTCACCACGTTTATATGTCATGGTCAGAATAAATATTTGGATGGAAAGGGAGTTATTAGTGTCACCTTTATGTCTTGAGCGTTGTAGCTCATATAATTGATTTCTTATCGATGACTCGAAAAAAATTTTTCTCCCTGAGTGTAATTTACTGGACTTAGATTTATGCAATATTCTTTGCGTAGATTCGTTTTATATTTTTGTGTCCATTAAAATTTTTTTCTAAAGGAATACCCGACTGAGACTTGGGTTATTTGACAGGACCCATTTTATGGAAAAATCATTCAGAGTACACATTTACTGGATTACTGAAATACCTGACTTCCTTTGGCTAAATAGATTGTGTTGACTTTATTTTTTTTTTTTAAAGCATCGGTATGTCGTCTTCATTCTAAGCGGTGCAGTCGAATAAATGTTTTTTAATCCCCTTAAAATTCACGAGCAAATATAGTACAACTTTTTTTAAAGCGTTTTCCTCGCGAGTGGCTTTTGCGCCGCAGTTTAATTGCTTTAGTCAAAGGTGTTTCAATTGGATTAATCTGTGGACGTTCGTAAAACTCGCGCCTCTCGCTTCGTGGTACATTTTTTTTTTTTTTTTTTTTTTTTTTTTTTTTTTTTTTTTTTTCTTTTTTTTTTTTTTTTTTTTTTTTTTTTTTTTTTTTTTTTTCTCATTATTATTTTGGCAGAGGTATTTTTCTTGAAGGAACGTTCATGAATTTTCTCTTGAGTAATGAAATCGTGCTGTCGCACTGACCGAAAAATCTTTAATAACAAACGGCTGAATTGAAGTATTTTTTGCCTTTGGAGTAACTTTGGAACTAGGTAATTCTATATGGCGGTTTACCAGCGCATTTCGCTATATTATATACTATCATGTCTAGTATTCGTGATCGTCAATGATTTTTCTTCTCTGCAGCCTCAGTACTTTAGAATATTTTCTTTTTGTATGTATGTGTGTGTATATATATGTATATTATATTATATATATATATATATATATATATATATATATATATATATATATATATATATATATATATATATATATATATATATATATATATATTTAGGCTCAAGCAGGCAAAATTTTCTTCTCAAATTTGCTTTCAAGGCGCGTTCTGTCAGCGAGCCTTTAACTAACGTTTCAGAGATCGTTTATCAAAACCAATCAGTACTTTTATCTTATGGACACGAGGAAGGAAGGAGATTTTCTGTGTATGTATGTGTGTGTGTGTGTGTGTGTGTATAGTGGGTGGGTGGGTGTGTATGTTTGCTACCGGAATTTGGCACTGCCCCTCATGGCAGACTCCCTTATAGGTAGTACCGCCTACATTGTGCCATGCGCAGCGCACTGTAGACGGTACTGAAAGTTACTGCCACAGTCCCTTTGGACGCAGCTGCTTCGCTTTTGGTTTTTACATTTCATCCGTTGCCTTTGATCTCTTCTTAGATTTCCAGCTGGTTTCCATTTTCCATGTTCAAATTTTCTTACTGGAACAAATCCTCCGGGATTCTGGAGCCTCTTGTAACTACTGTATAACACTGAAAATAAGTTTCATCTCCCTCCGATTCTTATGGGACTTTAAAGGCAATCACATTATATATTCTTA
>NC_089741.1:51531857-51549357 GCF_040412425.1 Macrobrachium rosenbergii
CTCAGTAACTCCTTAAATCTCCGCTCCTCATACTCTCTCTCAGTAACTCCTTAAAACTCCATTCCTCATATGGATGAAAAAACTCGAATTTTTGGTTGGTTAAGATTCTCCATTCACTAAGTATTGCTATAAACTCGGTGAAAGGAGTTTCATCTTGGCCTAGGAGACCCTGCGAAATAAAATCCTCAATATCATTTCAAAATAAAAAAAAAAAACGAAAAAGAAACACCTCCTTCACTTGTAAGGAAGGAGGCCAGCGTGAGCCCTCTTAAGAAAGTTCTAATCTAACTTTTGCAAAGGAACTGACAACATACCTTGTGAGAAAAAGTTTGTTCCTGTACTGGCTTAAAGGGAACTTGGTTAAAGAAATATTCTCGGGAACTTGGTGGTTAGAGAAATGTCCCCCTAAGTATCTTTATTATCTTCATCATAAAGAAACGGCGTTTCTGATGTCAGGTGTTATGATCTTCATGATAAGTTTGCTCACTGGGAATATTTACAGTGCGATACAATTCCCCGAAAAAAATTTTCATGGAAAATATTAATATTTTATTAGCATTGATCATACAAAATTGAAAAATAAGTCATATGTACGTTTGAAAAGAAAAGTCAGTGACGTAAAAATATTCCCCGGAAGTGTTGACTTTTTAATATGTCAAGTATTAAATTTAGATAGATACAAAACATTAAAATCCATTCTGATTTCATTTAAAGATATTCAGCCTTCACTTGTCTTTATCTAATAAAAGTTAAACAAAAATCCATAATCCATTTTAGAAATAAAAACATTATGCTGATAGCTTAACTTACTTAAATTATTTGCGGTGTATGTAGTAAGAAAATGGGACGGGTTACGTAACAAGTCTAATGACTGAAGAATGTTAGATTCGAGTTCTTTCTTTGTCGAATGAAAGAAAACGATTGAACGAATCATCGATATACGAAGGAAGTCTAAGGATCTACTGTATAATAAAATCCGAGTGGGTCTTGTTTGTCCTTCCCCGGATGACCGAAAGAGAGACATGAAACAGCCACCCTCCCCCTGCAAACCGGTTTTTCGGCCCAGTGTGGGGGCGGGGTTGGTAGGGGAACGAGAGGGTAGGGAAGACTTCCACCCTCCTCCTGTAAACCTGTTTGTCCACCCCGGATGGGGGCGGGGTAGGTGGGGGATCGGGAGGATAGGGGAGACAGCAACGCCGGGTTCCACAAGCTCGTTTTTTTTTTCATAATTGCCAGACTTACATTGCTTTTATTGCTCCTTGTTCTCAGTTTACTCTTCTGAATGTGACAGCATTGTTGGACGACTGAATAATGATGGAGTTCTTGTATAATTAAAAAGCTATCAATTGGGAATGAAAGGAAAATCGTGAAAATACAGTGCTTGTTCGTTGACGACGTTAAAATACTGCAATCTTTTGTATGTTAACCTACGATGTTTTAAAGCAGATATCCAACAGAATCATAATCTAGCACGCTATCTCCTGTAATATTTGTATAAGTTTTTCAGGAGAAATACATATATGTTGCTGGAGAAATGTTTGTTGTTAAAACTAATCAAACCCTTTTGAAAAATCGGCTAACGGCTTAGGACTGAATAATACCATTTCAGTAAAGATTTAATAAATTCTCTCGTAAAACAATATTCAGGAGTAAGGACACATTTCCCAAAGCAAAGTTCGACATCAGCGGGGGACAGATAAAGACTTCTGGTAATTTAGAGATCATATATAAGCGCAAAGAAATCTTAGTTAACTTTAGATGCGATCAGTAATAATCATTTAAATATATATATATATATATATATATATATATATATATATATATATATATATATATATATATATATATATATATATATATCTTTCTTTCTTAAAGAATCAACCAGCTAAGTCATAAGTCCTGGAAGGACAAGAGAAATTAATTAAAAATATAACTATATCTGCACACCCTTGTAACGACGAACGAAAGAAATATTTCACAATAAAATACAAGTATTCAGGTTTGCGTATAGTCTACAAACAGCTAAGTCTCTAAGAAAATGAAACTTCCGTGAAACGGACAATGGAAGTTTTCTACAAAACATGTTTTTGTAGGGAAACGTTATCGCTTCCCCTCTTTACATGCTATATTTTTGCTTACGATATTATCGTATCTTGACAGAAATCATGTTTCATGTTCGTGAATTTTCATTATTTACAGCACTGGAATATGTTGTGATATGCTGTTCTTTAATAGATATATCAATTGAGGATTGGTAAGTTCATTTCACGCTCTCTTATTGCGCGGCTCTCCCCATAAGTAAACTGTAAAGGCGACTCGGTGATGTCACCCAAAATGTAAATATAAATTTGACGATTGAAATATGAAACTCAAAAATTGACACCGATGACAGCGAATGCAAAGGAACATCAAGGATTCCTTCAGAGTACTTGCTAAAATGACTGGGAGGTCGAAGGTTGGTTTTGATGACTGGTAACTGAAATGGTCCAATCAAAAGGCAATAACCGTGCGGCTTTCCAACAGCCAGGACCCCCGAACCATTTCCTATCGATGAACATCGCCAGAAAACGACGCAGCCATATGGAGCCGGGAAAAGGTGACGTGGAATTCGCTTAAGCACTCTGTCCAGCTTTGATCGGAGATATATATATATATATATATATATATATATATATATATATATATATATATATATATATATATATATATATATATATTATATACACACATACACACACACACACACACACACATATATACATATATATATATATATATATATATATATATATATATATATATATATATATATATATATATATATATATATATTATAGAATTTATATTACTGTGAACTTCCCTTACAAACGTGTGTGTATATATATATATATATATATATATATATATATATATATATATATATATATATATATATATATATATATATATATAATATGTATGTATGTATGTATGATTGCATGAATGTGTGTTTGTTTGTATCTTTCTATGTTTTAATGAAAGTGATGCATGCCTGTCATGTTCCCTGAAACTAATAACCGAAATGAGAAGCCTTTATGCCATCAGATACAGTAATTCGCAAAACCTGAGTGACATAGTCATTCTGTTTTCATGCGTTTTAAAACAAGGGATATGAACCAAAAGAGCAAGCAGTCATCGAGTTCATGACGACAGTTAATGAGCTTTTCGTATATACATTTCAGTTTTATTTCATGATAAAATTATAAAGTATTTGACAGGTCACAAGTTAAAGTACCCTAAAGGTCTATTAAACTTTCCCTTATGAAATGCTACGAAGTCTTTTTATTCTAGTGAAGACAGACCATCTCCTTATTTTCTGTTTTAATGTAAATCCCTTAGGGTTGCTGAGGCGTTTATTGTGTATGCCGTATGCAGAAACAATATTATTTATATTAGGTGGTCCGCTTGGATAGTGGTTAGCGTCGTGGAATGCCACTCAGATGTCGTGGGTTCACGTCTTCTCCAGAGCGATGAAAAATCACTGGTTACTGCTGCAGTGTGGGGTCTGCGGTAGGAGGTTGAAACCAACAGTCTTTGGAAGCTGAATTTCAAGTCAATGGTCCCTATGTGCTTGTTCCATGTGAATAGGTTTCATTTACTGAAATAATAATAATAATAATTAAAAGCTTAAGGAGAAATTGTTCCGTGTGTACTGAACAGACCATATAAACTTTTTAGTAAAATCTGAATAAGACAAACTGAAAAAGACTCGACCATGGTATAGACAGGAAATTCGTAAGAAATCGTCATTTATTGACTGAAGATCAAGAATGTTACAGAATATTCAATAACTAAAAGTACAGCCCAGAAAATTTTATAAATTAATAAGACAACGTACAAATTGAACTCGTATCTTGTGTGATTTCTGAAGTGCGACTGGAATCAGGAGTACGATATTCTTAACGTTTTTCCTCCGCTCTTTTTTTTTTTTTTTTTTGCTGGATTCAATTATAGTTGATTTTTTTATGCTTCTGTTAGAAATCGGGAAGTTAAAGAGATCGTTGCGGCAAAAACAAATGCTAACACACCTCGTAAAATTGAGCAAAACCACTGCTCCGATGGTGACGACGGGTCTGCCAGAATGTGTATGCGTTCGAATATATATATATATATATATATATATATATATATATATATATATATATATATATATATATATATATATATATATATATATATATATATATATATATAATAATATCATATATACATGTATATATATTATATATATACTTACATATACATGTATATATACATATACGTATGCAAATTACATATATATATGCATGTACATACATGATTTATATCCTTCGTTACCGAGTACTTCATGTTAACTTCACCCAAAAGGAACATACAGTATACTAGTTCAAAATTGTGATTTTATCTCGTAAGACTTATCATAAAGTCGAGTTTGCCCAGTACTAATTCTTCTCGTTCCCTCCTCCTACTTTTATTCCCGGAGAACGCATCACACAAACCTCATCATAAAATCGAGCGTTCAAATTAATCTAAATCAAAGAGATCTCCGGAGGCAATTGAGTCCCCTTCGCAATAGAGGACAAAAGGCCTTAGAGCTAAATCTCTCTCTCTCTCTCTCTCTCTCTCTCTCTCTCTCTCTCTCTCTCTCTCATCTCCACTGGATTAAAGGTAATATATAATATTTTTCGCTCTCCTGTTTTGTAATTATTTGGCTTTGCTGATATTAATAATTATTAATTTTTATGGAGGAGATTAGTTTTTGTCTTTCGTCTATTTTTCTCAAATAATCTAGCCGAATTTAAGTGGTCATCATTGATCGTCAAGAATTTATAGCTTCTGATTCAAAGTCTTGAAACCAGCATTATTAATAATAGACTTTAGGGACAAATAAAGTTTGGTCTTTCCTGTTGATTTAACATTTGAATTAGGATGCTGATTAAAAGTTCATTGGCCGGTATTCTTTAAGGAGTTGCTTTCAGTTAGTATCAAATTAATCGAGATTTTTATCCTAATAGATGCTTAGGCTCAAAGCAAGAAATAAAAGCGAAACTCGAATAATATGTATTTATGCTAATAAATCCTGATTTTCATAATAGTGACTATGCATAGCGGAATTTTAGTGTTTTGAAAAAAGATAAATATTTACGTCATTCGTAGCCATATGTCCAAAAAAATATGAAGGACAGTTGTAATAAACAAAATGGTGTTAAAATTTGTCGCAAACTTGAGTCGCCATCTTTTCTACGTTGCTTATTTGCAAGGCTTAATTAAGCAGTTCTGATAAGGAAAGCCCACTCTCTCTCTCTCTCTCTCTCTCTCTCTCTCTCTCTCTCTCTCTACACACACATCAGGCATGGAGAAAACTGCTGCAGCACAACCGTGCATGAGTAAACAATTAGGATGTTTATCTGACACGATAATATCATGAGATTCCGAAGCCGTTACTTTGTATATGCGTCATGTTTTCTATTCGTGTGTGCGTATATGGGTGTGTCGGCTTCTCTATACGTGTTTGTGTGTATGTACTGTATGTACTGTACTGTATACCTAGCACATAGAAAACAGCCAACACATATGACGCTCAGTTAGGGTTCTCGTTAGCAGGAAGGGTCAAACACATGCCATTATTTTGATGATCAAAGCTTTTATATAACGGTGTGTTTTCATTAGGTTTCATAAATGTATTGGGCCTCATATTTACACCAGCATTCAAATATCCCATTTATTTCCCCAGTAACTATTGATTTTTCCTTTCTTTTTTTTATTTATCAGCGAGAGAGAGAGAGAGAGAGAGAGAGAGAGAGAGAGAGAGAGAGAGAGAGAGAGAGAGAGAAAGGAGTAATTTGATTGTATTGTTCTTCACTCCAATTCCTGGACAACATCAGTTTTGCATGTTTATTTGATTCTTGTAGTTCTCAAAGGTGTTATTTTCATTGTATTTAGATAACTATTTTTTTTAGGGCTGTACTTTTTTTTTAGGTAGCTTGTTTGCTTCTTCCTTTGTTTCCTCTTTTTATTTTTGTTTTAATTTCATTTCTGCTCCTTTCAACAAAGCCAGCTCTCTCTCTCTCTCTCTCTCTCTCTCTCTCTCTCTCTCTCTCTCTCTCTCTCTCTCTCCGACGTTGCTTTTAGCCTTTTCATGTTTTGCTATACAGTGTTTCAATCAATTACTGTCGAGTTAATCCCCCTTTTCTTACTTACTCTTATTTCCATATTTTCCCCTCTTTGGGAAATAAATAAAGCAGTGATATACAGTATATACTTTCCGGATATTTTATTTTTTCGAAAAACTTTATTTTTGTCATTGTATATGTAAATATTTTTTTTATGAAATTTATAAAGTTTTTAGTTTATATATACTTTTTAAGAAGGATTTTATGAAACAGGTATCATTGTCTGTTACTGAACGTTTCACCTTTCGATGTGATTCATGTGTCAGGTCGATACTGGCGATGAGCATTATCAATTAAGCCTTGTCGGAAGGGTCGCTGGTCACCCCCTTACTACAGCTACTATTACTACTACTAATACTACTGCTGCTGCTACTACTACTACTACTACAACCATTACTGCCAACTGCTGTTCCTCCCCTGCGTTGTTGCCCCAAGCACGCCTGACAGAGGGAGGGGTTTTGAGCCAGACGGTTTTATTTACATTTCTCTTTTTGACTTTTCTGCCGAAGCTCCATATTGATGTTGGCAAGCGGTTCGTTCTCTCTGTGCCAGAGTCACCCCACAGGTAAACGAAGTATAATCTCCATGAATATACATCCAGGACTTTAGGTGCTTTCATAACGAAGCATTTGAGCATACATACATAGAACACATGTTACAATAGACTTTTGTGTTCGGTGGTCCGTCTAGATTTACGGTGAAGTTAATGATAAATGGTATTGAAGGATATTCAAATGGCCCCCAAAAGGCATGGCTTTTTGTAAATTACCCCCTGTGCGATGGATTTTTTTCTGGTAAATGATTTTACTTTTTTTCTTTTTTTACTCTTCAATGGACGTCGAATTTATTGTTATAAGTAATTTGTTTTGGTGTTGTCCATAACTGCGGTTCTAAATTTTCTGTTCCAGAATAAATATCAGTTTGCGCACATTTGTATACAGATATACATATATATACATGCTGACCTGAATAGATATGTATATGGAGTAGTTTTTTCTCTCCCCCACAGCATATATGAATATATAAATTACAGTGTAGCAGTTTATATTTGTTTTCCCTTTCTCTATAGCTGTAATTAAGGTAGAGGGCTTTGGCATAAATTTGCAAATATTCTCCGTTTTTATTTTTCACTTTTACCTTTTAATTCTTATGTGGTTTGGCGAACTGTATATTGTTACCATGAAATGGTATACTTTTGTGTCATTCCGGAGGAAACCTTGAACGGGTTCTCTTCAGTGTTACTTTAAGTAACATTGTAAACTTGAGACTCAACCTATTTCTTTTTTGGTGTGTGATTTTTTTATATATTAGTTAATTTTTCCATATTAATCAAAGTATCGGTAAACGTACTTCTTTGGATGTACATGAAGTTTGTTTTGGTTGAGTTTAAATTTCAATTTTACTCGTACGTGTGTGTGTGTGTATATATATATATATATATATATATATATATATATATATATATATATATATATATATATATATATATATATATATATATATATATATATATATATATATATATATATATATATATATATATATATATATATATATATATATATATATATATATATATATATATATATAGATAGATATATAGATGTGTGTGTATGTCCGTGTGTGTGTGTGTGTGTGCAGAGGCATACACGCGTACAAGAAAACTGAGAAACTGAACGCAACCAAAACAACGTTCATTTAAATTCAGTCAAGTACGTTCAGCAATACATTATTACAAATTGAAAAATAATCATCTACAAAAACTCAACAATTTTTGCGTTTGCCTTCGCTGAAGAGAAAAAAAAAAGCCCAGAATAAAAAAACAAAAAACAAAAAACTGCGTGTTAAAGGAAATGCAATGGTATGACTATGCACATCAGTAATATTCCAGCTTCAAAATACAGGATTTTTAATATGGTATATTATTGATTATACAAATATGTGTACATTTGCCTGTTTAGATGCCTACATTTTTTAGTGATCTCTCTTGTCTGCACTTTGAATTTGACTTATCACGGCCAGCGCGTGAACATCGCAAATGGCGCGTGCTTGCATTCGAAACCAAATGCATCCCTGGTTTGGGGGGCGGTTAGGGGAGACCAAATGCATCCCTGGTGGGGATCTATGGGAGACCCTAGATTAGTTGCTTTAAGGAAAGAGCGAGAATAAGAAAAAAAATTTCTGTTAAAGAAAAAAAAAATCTGTACGCTTCATCGGAATTTATTCCTACAATTACCTTTTCTCTCCTGGGCGGAGTTTTGCGGTGTTCAAATCCTCTTGTTTTTTGTGATGAACTAAATAGAATAAAATTGATATGGACTTTTAAGAAGAGAAGGCGAACGAGAAAAATAAAATTATTGCATAAAAAAATATCTTTTGTAGTCTACGTTTAGATTTTCGTATCTAAAATGTTACAAACCTCGAAATGTTTATGTTTTATGTTTTAGCAGTAAATTCGAATTCTCCAAGCATAATTATTTTGTTTACTTGTGCCTCTGCAGTCGGTAAATGAGTTCTTTCATGTAGTTCATAAAACTAGAAAATAAGAAAAGCTATTTTATCTTGAAACTTTCACTGTGCGTGAAATTTCTAAGCCTTCATTTTTATCATATTTTAGAAGTGCGTGTGAATTATTGCATTTTTTTTTTATTTAGTCACTACAGATTTTCTGATGGTAAATATAGAAAATTGGTCATAAAATAAATGGTGTAATTGTGTGTGTGTGTTTTTTTTTAAGTATATTTAGATAAAGGCCCGTTTAAGCAAGAACTTTCTTGTGGAAACAAACTGGTCGTAAAAATATGACCTTCTAGAGTACCCTTGCCATAAAAGATGACAGTAATGTAGTAGAGGGTTAAGACAGCAAGTCCCACCTTCGTGACGTTATGCCCCGTCCCGAAGCTCGGACCAGGTCCCTTCTTTATTTTATACTTAGGGTCCAGTTAGGCTGACACCGGGCAGGATAACGTCAAGTCCAGACGTGGAGTTTATTACCCTTAGACTATCATTTTTACACAAATATTCTTATGTCCACAGTGTTATAATATATAAAGATTATATGTTACAATGCTGAAAACATTCATTTTTTCCTGAAATATAAGTTTTTTTCTTCCATCTATGGACTGACTTCGAACGTAACATTTTTAATTTCGGGCAAAAGAATGAAATCGGAAGTAGTCACTACCTGTAGATATGCATACTTCTAAAATATTTCAGCCTAATTAATTGGAAGTAGAGGAAGGTTATGGAAAATAGATGTATCATAAACAACTCTTGCTTCAGATGACCTTGATATTACCCACAAAGGAACCCTTAAATAAAAGACCACTTTAGAAATATATATGTCAGGTTATCAGAGTTCATTATCGAGTACATCATCCCCCCCCAAAGTTTAAATCAAGAGACTTGTATTCAACTATAGGACCCAAAATCAGGGACATCAGATGCTGAATTATCCTATTATCTTCCCCTTCCACGACAAAGTGAGCGTACGAACATATTTGGGAAATTGAGTGCTGGATTTAGAAATCGATGATGTGGCCGCCCTACCCCTCCCCCTTCCCCCCTCGTCCCCCAGCCACCATCCCCTCCCTCCCTGCCTCCCTCGCCTTTGAACACCCTCAGGCGAAGTTTCGATCCCCAAGTGAAATTGAATTATATTGGTCGAGGTTTATGGCGGTATTGGCGAGTCGCGAGAGCCCAGAGAATCACACAGATTGGCCGAAGTGTCTCCTGTAATGGATTTTTTTTTAAAAGGTTTTCGTATTCATTTCTTATGTTTTTCTTAGAATTTTGACAGTTTGATGACTTACGAACCCAAATGAATGACGGATATATGTCGAATGCTTCCTGTAGTAGTTTCCATTCACGCAAGATTTTTTATTTTTTATTTTTTATTTTTCGATTGTCATGGTGGCCATGATAAGGCCGCAAATGTTTGCTGGAAATCTTATTACTGTACAAGTGTAACTGCTTTATGCACATGCACAAACATACTTCCTCTCTATGGATGTCAACAGTAAGATTAAAATTACAAGTTGATTGCACGTTTTCAGAGATATTGTCACTGTTCTAATAATAATAATAATAATAATAATAATAATAATAATAATAATAATAATAATAATAATAATAATAATTAATAATAATAATCCCATGTAAGTCACAGCCAGGATAAAAATGGACATCGGCTCGCAGCCTCATTCCAGTTTTTACTGAAAAAACGGATGGATTACTCTAGTTTCTATATATAGTTTTTCATCATTGCACATGGCGAGAACTTGGGCATATTTTATTAGTAATATTATTGTACCTAGTTTCTGTAGGCCACCATATATTTACCCTTCATTTCAACTTGATCATTTGCTAAATATAAAACGTTATAAATACTTTCATTGGTGTTTAATTGTTAGTATTATTACCACTCGACTCTGTTTTTGTTGTTATTTTCCTGCTAACCTTTTCTCTGATTTTGAAGGGATCGCAGTTATTTACCTTAAATACTTTTGACATCGGTCAGATGGAAAGGTCACGTGATTAGATTGATTTTTTTTCTGTGAAGTGCTCATTTTCCTTCCTGTTTATCGCTTCATGTCCTTTGAGTCTTACTTAGTCATTTTGATATGTATGCTGGACTGTGCATTATTCCAGAAGCTTCAGAATATTTCTGTTTATTTCAGTCTTTTATAAAACTAACCGATTTGGTATTTTTGTTGATTAGTGATTTTTTTTTTATTTCTTCGTGTTGCCATTTTACCTAGGATGATTGTATTTATAGGTATATATACAGTGTGTATGTGTGTTTCTTTGCAATTATATGTGCATATTTATTGTATACGTACGTGTTTTATAAAACTAATCGGTGTGATATTTTTGTTGATTAGTGTTTTTTTTTTATTTCTTCGTGTTGTCATTTTACCTAAGGTTATTATATTTATAGGCATGTATACAGTATGTATACGTGTTCCCATGCAATTTTATGTGCATATGTATTGTGTAAGTACGCGAGCACGACAATGTGCGTGGGTTTTATTTCACGAAGCCTATATATTTCTTAATTTCCATGCACACATATCTATTAGGGTGTGGCTATTTCCATCTCTTAACGGAAGCCGAATAACTTTAAGACATCGTAAATATCACTCGGTGAGGTTCCATTTGCAAACAGCAGTAATCCATTAATACAGCCTCAGAAAAGATAATGGAAGTGAAAGGACGATAAGTTATCGCGGTGCTCTGAGCGAATTTCGTGAATTGGGGCTTATCCCAAATGATACGAGATAAAGACCGCTGAAGTAACTCTTAATGGAACGGGGGTAGGTGTGGCGCCACGCCATAATATAGTATAAATAAAACATTAACAACGTTACACTTTGTATAAGCTACGATACCAGGAGGAATAGAATTAAAGCGTTCCTCGTAGATTGACAGCTGTTTTCACGTTACTAATATTTTTCCGAACCCCCTTTTTAGTAGTTTCATTACAGATTCGTACAGCATCTTCTGTGGTTACTAGATGAATTCTTAGAATGTGTAGTGTAGAAATATGGCTATGATATAAACCACCCATTTGTTTCTCCATAGACAAAATAACTTAAAATGTTTTTTTGTGTTTTGATTGCTTATGCATAAAGACTTTGTTTGTAAATAAGAATAACCACGGATCAGAGCCGATAGTATCCTTTATCCTGTCTTCAAAATTATTTTCACGTTTTCCCGAGGAAATGACTTGACTTTCGGTGAACATTACAACGTATTGATTCTCATTAACATGTAATCCTAACGAGTACTCGGCATTCGCTCTCAAAATACATGGTAATGAGTTAATAAAAATGTTACATAGTGTGTTACAAACACAACTTTGGCTGAAAGCTTCTGAATTCAATTATCATCCAAACTATAAAAATGTTGCATAGTGGGTTACAAACACAGCTTTGCCTGAATCCTTCTGAATTCATTTAACATCTAAACAATAAATATGTTACATAGTGGGTTACAAACACAACTTTGACTGAATCCTTCTGAATTCAGTTGTCATCCAAACTATCGGGTCTTCTCCAGGAGAGCAGCCTCTGGATTCTTTTGTAAACGAAAGTTGTGCACAATTATTTTTCTATATGCAGTATATTTTTACGAAAGATTATAGTTTTCGTAAGACAAACGTTCCAGTATAATTGATCCATGAATCAGCATTTTTCTCTGCCTTCTAAGCTTGTTTCAAATGAATGTTAGTTATCAATAATAATAATAATAATAATAATAATAATAATAATAATAATAATAATAATAATAATAATAATAATAATAATTATTATTATTATTATTATTAATTAATAATAATAATTATTATTATTATTATTATTATTATTATTATTATTATTATTATTATTATTATTTTATTATTATTATTTTATTATTATTATTATTATTTTGTATAAGGTCCACAATAATATATCATAGAATGTGAGACTTGATATATATTTGTGGACCATATACAAAATTACTCCTGTTCTCGCCATTGAGAGTTCTACATAATAATAATAATAATAATAATAATAATAATAATAATAATAATAATAATAATAATAACATGCATTGCTTATGGAGATTTGTAAGGACTGAACGGTAATTAAAAGGATGTTGTTACTGCAATCCAGCACAGAACACAAACGGCGAAATCAGTCCTTGATGTGACGAAAGACAGTCATCTCCTCAGTCTTTCTATAATAGCTTTCTACAATAGTTTCATTTTATATCATGGCCAGAAGCATTCATCTAACACAAGAACACTGTGGATGAGAGCCAGAAACAAAGGATCTCCTCTTTTCCTTCAAAGCGACGTTCATAACACGTAATAAAGATATCATCTCACTGACAGGTGCTGAGAAAATTAAGATCTCATGTATAATTAAAATGTTGATATATAACACGCCAAGTGAATACTCATTTCCTTAAAATAGGCGAAGAACTTCCTCTTTGATTAATTGCTTGGGGGTGCTGTGACTAACATATCCGATGACAGCAGGAAACAATCTTTCTCAAATCCTGTTTGATAAACTGATTGCGCCGAGTTGAAATGTTTACTGAGAGTCACGAGCATTCATGGGAGTGAGTCGATCAGTTTTTATGGGGTGAACAGGATTGGAAAGGATAGTGAAATTGATGTTTAATAGGAAATTGCAAGTTTTTTCTATCGATTGGTTTGTATTAAACAGTAAAACTGCCATGACATCAAGAAGTACAGGAACTCTTCCATGTATGTTTACACTCATTCAGTTACAACTAGATAAACTGGACTGTCTGACCAGCATGTTGTGGGTTGCATGAACCACGCCCTACTTTCCATCCATCTATGAAGCCAATGCAGAAGAAATGGATTTAATATTTTGACGAGGAAGAAATAAAAAAAAAAGTTATTCTGAAGGTACGGATATAAGATATACCTGAAAATCAGATAACCACACTTACACTGTAACTGAGGAAAATTGAAGTGAAACTAAGCAGGTCATCAGAATCGAATGAATTGAGCAAAAGGAGAAGGAGCTGCCTTTCTTTTACACCAGCCACCTTGTTCTTTATTAGGCATTTTTTCAACTTTTTTCTCCGAGTATTTACGGTCTTTCGCTTTCACTTATTCCACGTAACCTCGTTTGTGTTCGTATTCTGTTTTGAAGTAATTATGTTGATTGTAAGTTACCTGGCTTTACAGTCATCTTGAGTGTATTGTTTGTGTATACAATTTCATTTATATATATGTGTGTATATATATATATATATATATATATATATATATATATATATATATATATATATATATATATATATATATATATATATATATAATGTATGTATGTATTAGAATTGGAGGAATTAAAGGACCAGCCGTCCCAAAAATTGAGGGCTTGTTAAATATGTAATTCAAAGTATTGCATTATTGTGTGTTCTGTTAAAAAGTTTATAAGTAGGTTAACTTTTCAAATTTTGAGAGAACATTAACAAGTTTTTTTTTTATAAAAGATTTAATTTTTATTCTCTCAAATATATGAGTTTTAGAGGGGAGCATATTTTTAGAAAAAAAATATTTTATTTTGTAACGATACAAGGAAAATGTTTTTATGGAAGACCCCCGACTACAGTACTGCATACCTGTAATGTCCCACCTGTACTTTCCATTATTATAGATTAAAAATAGACCTGATTTGTTGCACGGCCTAAAAGTAGCTTTTCAAGTAACTGAGACAAAGGCCAACTTATCTTTAAAAACGCTTCGGGCACCAACCCCGGAGTGTGGTTCAGTTCGATATGTCGTCACCTCTCCTCCTTTTCCCCTACTTTCTCATAGGAAATTCCCAGCTTAGTTAATTATTTCCTCGGTACAGGAACCATTAGTGTTCCCCTTTGACGCCTCTGTTGCTGTGATGGCATGACGCCGGTGAAAGTCATTTGAACGCTGTACTTTCTTATGCCTGGCAGGAAGCAGTTTTGTTATTATTATTATTATTATTATTATTATTATTATGATTATTATTATTATTATTATTATTTGTAAAAATCTCTTAATACTTGAGTCACTAAAGTGGTGAAGAAAACCACAATTAGTGAAAGTATATATTTTAAAAATATATATGTGTGTATATATATATATATATATATATATATATATATATATATATATATATATATATATATATATATACTGTATATATATATACATACACACACACACACATATATATATATATATATATATATATATATATATATATATATATATATATATATATATATATATATATATATATGCACTTACATGTTTGTGGAGTTCTTCCCCTAGTATTATTATTATTATTATTATTATTATTATTATTATTATTATTATTATTATTATTATTATTATTATTCCTGTACTCTTGATACTTTATGATGATTCCACGGCATCCTGCCTCGAATCATATTTTCCTTGTTTTTGAAAGTAACCTTCTGATACATGGCCTGCTTGCATGCAAACGGCCTTAAAAGAAAGCCTGGTTATCTTGAGTAGTCTTCATTCTCCCGATCATAATTATTCATCTTTTATACAAGTTAAAAAGGCAGTTATGAAATTCCTCTCGGAGTTTTCCTTTGGCCATAGTTTGCCTTGCGCTGGCGTTAGTAACTTGATTATTTTTGTTACTGATGCTCATCTTACTCTTCTTGGCCACATGCAGAACATTCAAACTATCGATGTCACAGAACATTTCAAAGATAAAACTTCAAATTTGTTCAATTAAAAGCTAATATACCCCGGTGATGTCAAGAAACGTAGAGTAGCATTGTATATGCTTATGTCTTTATTCTAAGTACGAGACATTTTCTCGTTATATATAGAGAGAACAAAATTATACATTTTAGGATATTTGAGAGTTAGCGTTACTATTTTGTTGTTTATTAGCTGAAGTTTACCCAATTGCCGTAATTTCTCTTTAGATGAATTCCATCCCATTTCCACCGTCTTTACCCTGGAAATGTCCAGTTACATGTAACCTTCCCCAAACATGAAATCGTTATTTTATCACAGACTTTTGTATACGTTTTATTGTATTCACGGGGTTGGTATGTCTGATAGGGACCAACTTGACAGACGTTTATTGTGCTTGATTACAAAAACACAGAAATCCGTCATTTTTACCGCATTATTTTTTCCGTCAATCAAGTGCGAACCCTGACAGTCCTTCGTAGGCTATAAATGCGTTTCGTCTATCAGGTATCCTAGGGGTCACTCTTTATAGTCAGAGAACTCTTGGCTTGACACACCGCTGCTTTATTTTCATATTGTGTGGGCAAACGGGCTCGCTTGCGGTCGTGTATATAAGAAGAAAACTGTGAATAACGTGACTCTTCAGTACAGAATGTTCCTTGATCTGTAGTTCTAAAATGATCTTCGTTTCTTTTTTTCTTTTTTTTTATATCACAGTATTGTAATTTTGTGTGTGTGTGTGGAAATGAGAAGTTTTTGTAATATACTTATAGACAGAGAGAGTAAGAGATAGACCATGCTCGGTTCGGTACCTCTCTCATTTCCTCCTTCCTGCAAACTTAGGATTATTATATGACCAACCTTTTTCCCATATCCATATAATCTTCCATCTTTTAAGAGTTGGGATCTGTCACTTGTTTCGGAGTTAGGTCCATTATTATTTCGCCTCCCTTCCTTTACCACATAACATGGTTACAAAAGGCAATTAAATTACCTGTTCCGTTGGTTTTGGGATTATGAAAATGAAGAGCTACTGTACAATTCTGCGTAGTGTTTGTAAGGCAAGCTTCGTGTGTTGGAAGCGGGTCCCTTAGGTGATTTGTCGCTACCAAGTTTCAACACTGTAGTACAGTGAACTGGATACACGTTACAAAAACATTGTGTAAATCACAGTGGACTATAGTTTTAAGAAGTTCCTCATTGGACGGGTCGATATCGTACTCGGCTAGCACTCTGCCCGCGTTCGATTCTCCGGCAGGGCAATGAAGAATTAGAGGAATTTATTTCTGGTGATAGAAATTAATTTCTCGGTATAATGTGGTTAGGCTTCCACAATAAGCTGTAGGTCCCATTGCTAGGTAACCAGTTGGTTCTTAGCCACGTAAAATAAGTCTAATCCTTCGGACCAGCCCTAGGAGAGCTGTTAATCAGCTCAGTGGTCTGGTTAAACTAAGGTATACTTAAGAAGTAAAGGTAAAAGTAATCTCGAATATAGCAAATCTGTTTTGTTTTCAAGCTGGTCACACCTTTGGAAAAAGATAGTGATGTCAGATTCATTTGAATAACCATTTCGTATGCCGATTTTGTTTTTTGCCTGTTCGAAGACGTTAATATTATTATAGTTTCACGTAACTCCTGATTTTCTGGGCACGATGTGAGGCAATATCGGGTATGGCCTTTCAGATTTTATCGTGTTTTATTATTGATTTTTAGAGTGACATTCGTATAATAGCACACCACTTTTATTCGTGGCGGTCATGCTTTCGTAATCATTCCATTCTCCAGACTATATTTGTCGCCTTCTTTCCCTTTTCCAAAATCTTAAACAGTTACATCTCTTCTGTGTTGCACAATGTTGCACAAATTACGGTTTCATACTTTCCTCCCAAAGTTATCTAGTCTGTACTGTCTTCCTCTTAGCCTTCTGTTAACTACATTTTCAACTAACGTCTCCACTCTAATCTTCCCCTCAGCTCCTTGGAGCCCCGGTTGGTAAATCCTTTATTCCCTTTAGCACTCACATTTATAAACATAGTTTTTCCTAATTTAGTGTATAATATAAACCTCAGTGTCC
>NC_089741.1:51554357-51561857 GCF_040412425.1 Macrobrachium rosenbergii
ACGTAAATGTGCATAAGTAAGGTTATGAGGGTAAATGAAAAAAAGGAGGATGGAGGAATGAATTTTAATATGGAAGGTGGAAGAAAGGAGCCGTTGATTTGTATAGGTTTTAGAGAGTAAGCGTAACAGATGCTAGTAGGGTAAAAGAAGAAGCAAGTCACAGAAGAAGGTGAAGAAACGAAGGTAATAGTTTTTGTGCAGAAAAATGGAAAGAGTATTGAAGTGTCGTGCAAGTCAGGGATGTAATGAATGAAAGGATTGTAGTGCTTACTTTCCTTTATGGAAGTGAAGTGTGGAAGTTGACTGTGATTTAAGGAAAAAAGGCCGAAACTTGGGCGACGAATTGGGTGCCATAGTATTTGTGTTATAGGCAAAATTGAAAATGGTGAGGAATGTGGACTTGTACGGGAGAAGTTTATAACTGTTACCTTTGGGGGGAAAAGATAGCTAAGATGTATCTGTGATGGTTTGATCATGTCGGAAGAATTGATGTCCATAAATTAGTGAGAAGTTAATTTAATCTTTTAAGTGTTGAAGAGAGGTGTGGGAAACCTAGAGAGCTCTGGAAAGATGGCGTTAGAAAGATATGTGAAAGGAAGAGCCTTCCTATTTAGGTTGGGAGCTTGTAGATATATGAAATGGCTAATGGTTGTGGAAGTTTTCATTACTTGGAGTTTATTGTTGATTAAGGAATGAAAGTATGATTGTGACGGTGACTTGTGTTGTTTTTTCTAGAACCATTCCTTAGTAATGGAAATGTCGTAATAATGAAACGAAAAATACTTACGTTACGTGTGTGTGCTTTAATAAAATGTAAATACAGGGTAGAAAAATGAATTATATAATGCTTGTGCTTTAATCAAATGTAAGTACAGGGTAAAAAATAAACTGTTGTGTGTGTGCTTTAATCAAAAGTAAAGACAGGATAGAAAAATAATTTCTTCTTTAGTGCTTTCCTTTACGCATGATATACACATTTTCAGGGGATTAATGACACGTGTATTGTACACTAGTACAATGGAGTGACTATTTCTTGAACAATCATTTTACCTCTGCTCGTAAGAAAGTGAAGAACTGTTACTATTTTCAAATCCAGAAAGATTTAACACTACCAATCCTAGCACGGGAACTCCACTTTGGATGTCAAAGACTCCCTTGTGAAGGGATGGTTTTATATAGTACATTTATATCTACAATTTTACTTTAAATAATTTTCTTTATAAAACTAAAAGGTGACTGTTATCTCCCCTTAAAAAGTTGTTTATGGAATTTAACTTAAATAGCTACATTGGCTACTTGTATATGGCAATGGTACCTGTCCTATTTCAAAATGACTTGTAATATTGGAACTCTTGTAATGGTCTTTGGCTGTTCTGATATGACACAAATTGTAATGGAATGCCTTTTGAATTTATAATAATGATACGGCAATAGGAGATATGCTTTAGCTACAGTACATGTGGTCAGCATTTTTTTTTTTTTGTAGTGTTGCCAATAATGAAAGATAGTAAAACTTAAACGCCAGAACAAATCATTGTGAATTCATTTATCGTTTTATCTTTTGTGAAAGTTGGTCTACGTTTAAAGCAGTTTCTTGTTCTTCAGTGGAAGAAATATATGTATTTTGAGGAAAAAAACAGAGTGCCTCATATTACTTACCATATATATATACATTCATATATATATATATATATATATATATATATATATATATATATATATATATATATATATATATATATATATATATATATATATATATATATATATATATATATATATATATATATACACACACATGTATATATATATATATATATATATATATATATATATATATATATATATATATATATATATATATATATATATATATATATATATATATATATATTATATATATATATATACTGTATATACATCAGCAACAGGAAATATTTTGACTTGCTGCTGGCGTGTGTGGCAGAGGGTGCCTTCCTACATCAATAGTGTTTTATTTTATTTCAACCAGCGTTTCATCGTCCATATGCCGTAGCATGGGACCATGTGCGTTAAGAATTCTTCTGTTCTCTGTTTTCGTTGCAGTTTAACCAGTACATGTGGCGAGTAAGAAATGTTTTTTTGTGGGGAGCCATTTGTGCATCCTGATGGACCTGAGTCTGCCGAACCCCTGGCCGACGTGGACTAAATGCAAACAAAATAAAAGTTAAAACAAAAGGACATCAACCGATGCCCCAAGTCCACCGAGGATCGTGTACAAAACCGAAAGGGCTTTGTCCGTGGGAGGGGGTTAGTCACTGACAAATAAGTTGGAGGGTTGTGGGTGATGCTTTGATGGTGAACCTGACTGACCTCGATTACACACGGGGCCTCCTCCTAATGGGTAGAGGGGTGGGGCGGGGACTGATGGGACGTGGGATGGGGCTGGGGATGGGATGGATCACTCCGTTCCATTAAAGGGAAAAAGGGGGAGGGGGTTCTATATTTAACTTTGTAGTGCGGCTTTTCGTGTTGTTTTCAGTGAGCAGGTTCACTTGTAAAGCAGCGTGTCCGTTTTCCACTTTCCTTTCTTGTTTACCTTTCATCATCATATGGTTAGGAAGTAAGCTCTGTGCGTGTGCGTGTCTCTGTGTGTCTGTGTGTGTGTGAGTGGCTTAAGCGAACAGACACGTGAAATGGAAAATTCCGTTCCCGCAACGCGTTTTAAAGCCAGGGAAATAAATAGAAGAATCTACCGGACTCTCCATCAGAATGAATTAACTCCCCGCAACGATAATTTAATCCGAGCTCCACAATGGCTATGGAGTTAATTCTACAAATGGTACAGATGAAGTTACTTAACAGCGGTATTAAAATTATCCAAAACTTCTCTTTTTATCGCGTTTTTCACCGTTTTTCCTTTTGCGATTACAGTATTTGCGGGTCACACGAAATTCATTTTTAAAACATTAATGGGTGTAGAATTTCATTAATAGCCAATTCGCGGCTGATTCACACGTAGTTATAACTACCCAAGTTACGAAAAGGTTAGACTTGCAGACCATTCTAATTACGGAATTTACGCTCTGCAGTATTTTCAATTCAAATGAGTTAGGAAGGGCCATATTGGTTTACGCTTCTCATTTTTTCCGCATCTCAGCGACACTAAGCTTAATCCGGAAGACTGTGTATTTCGAATAATAATAATAATAATAATAATAATAATAATAATAATAATAATAATAATAATAATAATAATAATAATTAACAAATGCTTTAGTTCTATCACGGTTTAGTCTTTAATTTTCTAATGGTCGTTTGCGTTTTAAAGTTTCCATCCTACTACTTTCATCCTGCTGACTCTTGATCCTCATGGCGTCTAATGCCAAAAGTATTTTGACATTTTCCAATATCAGCATATCATTATCACTGGACCCGACTTGAGCTCATTTGATATCAAGATTGGAGGGACTTCGGCAAAACCGTCATGTCATTATAATTACGAGCTGACCGGTCAGGCTTCTAGATGGGATAGAGTTTTTCTCTACCAACTTATTCTCAAATTACGTTTAGTTTAAAAAGCTTCGAAATGCACTGGACTAGGTTGAAGACAGTGATATCACGGTTACTCACAAGATCTAGTTTATCAGGTTTTAATTGCAGGCTCTTTTTTTTTTTTAAATCTTCGGGTCCCGAGGTTTACTGGCTTTTTTATATTTACATTGAATTTTTTTATTATTCATTTATTTTTTATTTTTTCTTGAAGTGTTTCCACTTTGCTGTATTGTTATCTATATGGAAACCCGAGCCACTATTTTTAAACTTAATTAACCTGTACTTTACTATTCTGTAATTTTATTTATGTTTATTTCCTAAACACATTTCTTTTTTATGATTTTTATGTGACTACTTTGTCCAGCTTTCTGTCTACTTATGTAGACGGATGCCCCAGTGAACTTTAATGTTTATTGGTGTGGGCGTTTTTCTTTGTTTTTGTAGTTTCTTGTCAGTATGCGTGGAATATTCTTAAAACTTTTGACAGAGAGTTATTTCAAATTTCGTTCCTTTACAAAGAAAAAAAAAAAGTGTGATTGAATCTCAAACGAAATTATTCACTTATCGCACGTACCCGGAAGTTTGAAAGCGACACGGAAGCGCCCAGTATTTTTAGAGCTATATATCAGTGGTTTATTCTTTTCATTTTGAACATATCTTTGTTGCTTACGTTTCTCCATGATGCTTATCCACTCTCCGTTTTATTCGCAGTGTTACTGAGTGGATCATGTTTATTATTATAATATGATTTTGAAATTATACTGCGTTGGTAATATATGATTTCTGAAACCAGCAAGATAACATAGGTTTGACTTCGTTCTGTTGATAAGCGTGACAGATCCATTAATTTGTACACTGACGTGGTATGCCCGCTCATTTTGAAATATGATTAAATACAGGCTTTCAAGCAGGATGGAATTAAAGCTTGTCCTTTTTTTTTGTTTTAACAGCGTACAATTTTTTAAACGAAGCGGTGAGCTGAATGAATAAATATGATCTCCATACACTATTATTGGTTGTGCCATGACATCTTCCGTCTCAGAGTTTTATAAAATAGGTAGTAAGGAACCTCTATTGAATGATAATATAATTTTAATAAAAACCGAAAATCTTCATTGTTATGCTTTAAATGTAAGCATCCTTTCAAAGGTTAACAACCATGGCAGTAACGGTTAATTTTTCGTAAAAAACACAAGATAACCAGATTTAAATTTCTATTATTATTAACACCCTTTTCACAGGAAGGAAAATTTCTTCTCTTGCAGCGAACACGTTCTATGATTCTATGAACATGGCCAATATGCAGTTTAATTTTATGATTATTAATATCTTGTAAATATAAGTACATTGCCGAATTTGTGACTTAAGACTTCGTTCATGCGCACGTTTCTGGTACATATAGATATACACACGCTCACAAATTCTGTGTATATTTATGTGTAGGAAAAGGCGAATTCTCCGAATATGGGAAGTGATGGAATAGATTAATTCATCCTGTGAAACAAATCGGTAGGAGTTAGGCCGATGAGAGCCTCAACAGTTGGTCTATCGGAAAGGGTTGAAATACGGCCGTTTCGGAGTTCGGGAGGTTTGTGGGGCGGGGGCGGGGGAGGTGGAGGGGGTGGATGTATAAGGAGGCTGATGCCAAGTTGCAGGATCATTCCTTCCTGTAACGTTACCGTTCAAATGGATAGGTCAATAATTATTCTGTAACGAATATAATAATTTTTGTTTCGTTGTCCAGTCCTTTTCTTGTTCTTTTTGCTCTATATAACGGTCTTGGTAGTTTATTAAGATTTTTGTCTTGTAGAGGGAACTCTTTGATGACAATTCTTAAGCTGAACTTCGATACAAAATTTCCGTTTAAGCTGAACTTCGATACAAAATTTCCGTTATGTGTGTGTGTGTGTGTGTGTGTGTGTGTGTGTGTGTGAGAGAGAGAGAGAGAGAGAGAGAGAGAGAATTTATATCTCTTAATTTATTAACCTAACTCTGAATCTAAAGATTATCTTTAGCCTATGATCTAATTACTCTCAGAGGTAATCCAATTACGTAATGTCTATTGATTATTACAGCCAATCCTTAATCCCGGTGGAACTGTCGGAAGACTATTAACATGCTCCGGAAAGGAATATATATATATATATATATATATATATATATATATATGTATATATATATATATATATATATATATATATATATATATATATATATATATATATTATATGTGTGTATATATAATATATATATATATATATATATATATATATATATATATATATATATATATATATATATATATATATATATATATATATATATATATATATATATATATATATATATATATATATATATATATCAAATTATACACCAAACTATACACTATTTCCTTTAGAGTGAAGTATATTAACCTGATTGTAGGGATGAGGTTCATTGCCTCTATACCCTTTTTGTAGCTAAGCGGCAACCCAGCTCAGTCAACTAACCACCATGGCCATGCGCTGAGTTCACTGCTTAGTTTAACAAAAGCGCAATGTATTTTTCAGGAAACAGACTCAAGTGGTTTTTCTCTCCGGAAATTAAACTCTGGTCTCTCGGTATGAGAGGCTAAACTGGAACCGCAGATCCACGAAGGCCCGTAATAATAAAATAATAATAATAATAATAATAATAATAATAATAATAATAATAATAATAATAATAATAATAAATTCGAGAGATAAATATGAATTCCAACAACGAAGGGGACAAAGTATTTTTGTCTCTCTAAACAAATAAGAAGAACGCTTGTTAGTGGTACTAAAAAGAGTCTCCAATCGCGAATATGCTATTGCAGAGGAATTCTGTTTTAGAGGAGGAAAATGCAATTGTCGTTCATTAAAGATTTTTGAAAAGCTTAGTTCCTGTTTTCTTATTTCACTTATTTCCACCCAGGTCCTATGTATTGAATGAGAGTATATGTAAGGTTGATATTAGTTTTAAGATAAATTTACGTTCTGAAAAGTATGAAAGGTTCATACTGAAAAGTGTGAAAGGTTCATATTCAGTGATAAATTGGTGTTTTGAGAAATTCCGCTAACGCCTGCACTTTGAGGTGACATTTAACGCAGTGTGTGTTTGTTGGTAAAGGATGGGGATATTTTTCTTTCACCCAGTATTTTATACGATAGTTTTCACGCGAAAGCCCAATCTTGTAAGTAAATTCAGAAACTTGCAATGCGAGCGTCATTACGAGAAAAGCAGGGCTCATTATCAGGTCGTCGCCGTGATTATGTTGTGTTTTTTTCCTCGGAATATGTTTTTTTTTTTTCTTTTTCTCGGGACATCGTCATTTCATCTCATAATGAAACACTCAGACGGTATGAGCTCTTCGACTGATAGGGTAAAAAGTGTTTATCGTCAGTTTTTTTCAGTGAGAGATGCTATTGTATCGTGCTCTATATTATTTTTTTATAAGAGTATGCTTCTGAGTTTGATTATTTTTAGAGAATATTCTTTATTCCTCTATCATTTTTTAGGAGAACACCTGCTGATTTTGATTCGTAGTTTGATTGAATATAATAATCTAAAAGAAATTATAGTACTGCTGTCGGTTCAGTACCAGTAAAAAACATGTGGATTTCATTTACAGGCGTATTGTATGCTGGCTGAATATCTGATTTGAGAATGGCTTTTACATTCAGTTTATCATTTCCTTCCTTTTCTTTTATTTTACTGAAACACATTCCAAACTCTAATCATAGTGGATCAAAATGCCTTCCCTGTAACCTACCGCTTGTTGTCATAGGAAAAAGGTTTATAGAAGTGTGAAATAGCTGAAGATTTGAATTTCCTTTTTAAATAATCTGAGTACAGATTCTGTGCCCTCTTTTTTTTCCATTAGTTTATTAAACGCGTCCATTGTTCCCGGACTTGTATTCATATCTAATTAAACGAAAATTTGTTAGGGATTATTAATTT